>NC_056739.1:474539982-474549982 GCF_019279795.1 Protopterus annectens
CATGGCAGGTGGCATGATACCACTGTACGCACATCCCCTACACTTCCCATCTCTCCATGGACAATAGCCAGGTACACACTTATGAACGCCTGCAGTGATCCACCCCTGTACTAACAAATGTGTACATGGGCATTACTGAGGATATCAGTGTCTGTGTATTAGTACACCTGTAGTTGGGAATACCCTGAGGCCTTTCACACCCACCACAACACCCATTGCCATAGTTATATGTGGCTGCTGCTGTACCGGACATTACATGTACCTTGTTATGCTCCTCTCCCTAAAGGCTACCTGAGCCTTGCAGTCCCAGCACAACACTGCTGTACAAATGCATTGATAGGCATGGGATACCCACAGAATTTTGGCAAATATGTGTATGTGTACATGTGTGTATATATGTAGGGTACAGCATTCCGTGGCCACATACTCCTATTACAATACACATTGCCACACAGTATTAGAAATAGCAGTGTTGCTGCCCATAAGAGAGGCATGACTATGCATCACCCTACTATGCCTGTGGCATGTGCATTAGATGCATATCCCTGTAGTAGCACTCTTGGGATGGACAAGGGGTTGTATTGCAGTCCTGGCCAGTGTCTGATGGTGGGTATGTCAGAATGTCATCATGGGTTCCAGTGCGTACAATATCCACAGTGGGGTGTGGGTGTATATGATGGTATGTCACACTATGTATTGTCCATATGTAATCATTACATCCCCCATTACCATACTGTACATGCCTGGGGATGTCTGCATGTAACATGTAACTTGGAACACACCTCATCCTAAATGCTGTGTGGTGTGTACAATTAAAGCCACACACATCAGTAGCACTACATACCTAGGTAGGGCTCTACTCCCAGTGTTGCCAGGTAAGAGTGTGCATGTATGTGGAGGGATCTACTTCAGATTGCTGTATATACATGTCCCAGGGGGTCATCTGTCCATGTGGAACAGGCAGTAACTGCTATACAGACCTGTGACATGCGTTCAACTGTACCCATGGTGTCACCACAATGCCATACCTCTTGTGAGATATGACAGCAGACCATCCAACTGCTGACACATGTATACCTACAACATAAATGGATAGCATTATGGAAACCACAATCACTCAGTGTTACTAACAGCTATAATGCATCATGGCTGGACAGCTACACTACCTGACATGTAAGCATTAAACATTACTGCTGACAACATATTACACACCAGTACATTGGTAGACTGTAGTACAGTCCGCGTGTGCATCAAAACCATATAAGCCTGTCGCTGCATCAATGTTATGGATGTCAGGGATATGGCACAGGTATCATCATATGCACAAGGTGTGTTGTTGGTTTGCGAGAGACCTAGGGTGGGCCATACATTTGACACCATGTGTGTGAGTGAGGGGTGTAAATTTCTGATATGGCTGTGGTGATGTGGTGTTTCTAGGTATGGAGTTGCCCTAGGTGTGTTTGTATTGTGTGCGGGTATGCATGCACACAGTTCTGCCATGTGGCTGCCCTACATAGCTGTTTATTGGACAGCTGCAGACCATACCTGGCAGGGTGTGCAGTTCACCACCTCTGGCCAAGGACACGCCAATGGTGCCTGCCAGGGTTCCACAGGCATGTCCACGTACAAGCCTCAATATTTTACTCTCCCCTGATGATGACATATGTCTGATGGAACCAGGTCCATCCTGGGACTGGCTAGGGCCATATGCACATGTCCTGTTATGGTGTGGTGTGGACAGTGCCCCCCCCTACAATGCTGGGGCTGGTACTGCCACTACAGGAGTGGCTTGGTGTTCTTGCATGTCCACGTCGACCACCAGATGTTGGTGTTGCTGGCCTATGTCCACGTGGCCATCACTGCACTCCCACCACATGCTCTAGCATGGAAAATCCACATTTGATGAGGCCCACCATCTCAACCAACTGTCTCTCCATGACCTCAATATAATTACAGAGGGCACCTGCAAGATCATTGATGTTGTCACTTACAGATGAAAAAGCATCCCTCTGCAGCCTCATACCCTGTCTGCTGTACAGTTCCATACCTACCTGCGACCCCATGACAGCCTATAACATGCGTCTGGTGGTACCAGATGTGGCACTTCTTTCAGGGGCACGATGCCCAGGAGCCCTCCCATGAGCACCCCGGTACATCTGCCTATATGGTACCCTGCCCGGACATCCGGCTATGCCTGTTGTGTCCAGACACAGCGGCCATAGATACCACACTGTCCTGTGCACTGTCACCAACCACCAACTGTCCTCTGCTATGGCCACTGGTGATGGAGTATCTATAGGCACTGTGACTGTGTGCAGGGATGGGGTGGATAACAGTGGGATGTTAATGATGGTGCTGTTTCGCCTCTGACAACACTGCCTGTGCCTCAACTCACCCATCATTTTCAGTGTCTGTATGGACACCAACATCAGATTGCATGCAAGAGGGACCCTGACCCACCTCGCCACCTGTGAGGGAAGGTATGGCATTGCTAAACAGTGCACACATATAGACACACACACACACACACACACACACACACACACACACACACACACACACACACACACACACACACACACACACACACACACATACACAAACCCATGCACCCTGACATTCCTCCATAATACCTACCTGTCCCTGAGTTTACAGACTGTCCCAAGTTTATTCATGTAAGTTCCCCATCCTGCATCACACTTGGAAACTTACACTCATTAATACCAATCATTAATGTATCATTCTTCTAATTGCCTAGACAAGTGATCACAAAACATGACCTGTTACTCCATTACCTCTTTGACTTGATTGGAGTAGGTTTTACAAGGACTCACTGCTGTCATGTAGTGTTCACCCTGGGTATGTCCGGATATCGTGAGCATGGCCCCCATATGTTAGGGGCTACTATGGTCACACAATAATGTCACGTACTGGAGTGTCATATGTAACTATTGCTCAGTAGATGCAAGATCTGTTGCTCAATCAACTTATTATGTGCACAACAGTAATATTTGGGTACACTCACTGGTGTTGTCTAGAAATTCCCCAATGCATCTGTAGTGCTGCATACATGGGTGTCTTTCACCTTTCTGCTGATTGCAATTTTAACAGTATACCTGGTGTCTAGTTTCACTCCCAATGCATGTTCCATGCTACAGACATTACACTATCAGCTGTCCTGAGATTACATATTATACAAGTATTCCTGGTGTCTCATGTGTCAGTACATGTCCATGTACTGCATGATCCCAAAGGGAAGTACTAATGTATGAACAACCTCACAATCACACGTGCATACATGGACACCCACATAAACACACACACACATACACAAATGCATCCTACATGCATCAACCCCCCTCCACTCCACCAGATTGCACTTACAGACAAAATAACTCCCCCACACACACACACACATACACTTACAGGTGAGGTTGCACACAGATAGTACACACAGACCTCCTATTACCCATCTGTCAACATGCATAACATATGGTACTCAACAGCATGCAGTGCAGCTATAGTCAATCCATGCTAGCAACAGTATACATGTGTGTGATGCATGGGCTGTGTTAGTAGGTGATGCCCCTTCCCCTGGAAAACACTGCACCCATGTACACAGTATTGCTGTGCACCCGTTCAGCACCCTGCCATGTACTGTGCACCATAACTCACAGGTGTACACATCATTGTTGAATGTGTATTACTGTGTCAGTTATGTCTGCTCTAATGCTCACAGACCCTATGTGTTTGTCCGACACATACCTGGATGATATGAGGACCAATGTCATTTGTGAATGCCTGATGTCTGATTACAGATGTCATCATCAGTGGTGCATGTATGACCAATACAGTACTATTACACTGACAACCATTAAACCTCATCATGGCTATGGGGGGTGTACACATCCTTATTGATATGACACCCTCTTCCTTGATATGCCATGGGACCACATTACTGCATATGTTAACATTACAGGAGCCTGATATGTGACATATGTCCTGTACAATCAAATGCAGTGTCAAACAAATGTGCTAGTTGCGCTGATGCTGATTGAGATGCATACACTTCATGGGTGCATATGTGTGCACACCCTTATCATGATGGTTTGTTGCACCTACTGTTATGTGTACTGCAGCAGTCACTATTCCTGGCAGGGGTATACTAGCATGGGCCATCTGCATTTGCCAGTATATGATCAGTCTGCCCTACACATGTCCCCCAACTCTGCATGATTGCAAGTTCAACTCATGTGCACATCCCTTGGAGTTCACACACTGCCATCACTATTGCTGTGGAGTCAGGGATATGTCTGCCACAGTTCCTGACCCTGACTATGTGCTGATGCAGCCATTCATAGCATCCTTTGGATCCCTGCTGCACTGCACTGTTGTATCATGACACCCCCTTCCCATCTTCAGCCTTTTTGCAGATGCTTGACAATTATGGTATACACATGTGTGTCAGTTTGCAGTGCCCCAAGCACTTAACACCAAGTGTAACAGCCTAGTCCCAGCTAATGAATGGCAAACATACAAGTGTACACTGGCATTGGCATGATACAGATGGGGATGGTGGGCCTGAGGTGGGGTGAGGCATTGGTTGTGCAGCACATGTATCTTACATGATACTGCCTGTGGGTTTCCAACATGGTCTTGGTACACCAGTACACATTGCTACACTGTTATGCATATGCTACCTGTAAAGAGGCCTGGCTGATGTTTCCTGTGGTACACCAGTCATATCTGATTACCCTAACCCATAGGCCACAAGTTTGTAGAGTCCAGCCAATTGCTGGCACGGGTACTGCACATTCAGTACTTGCTAGATATTCCTGCAACCTCCTCAGTGTGGTGGCATGTTACTAGGCAGCTTGCATGATCAGTTTGCTACATGTGACATAATCTTGAATGGCCATCTGTTTATTTCCTACATCATTCCTGTCCCACACATCCTTGCCACATAAATGACTTTCTGCACTGTTTGCCATGATATATCCAATGCTGAGGTATGGCTAAATGTCCAGCTTATGGGGGCTACCTATTGAATATGGGGCCCACGCCATGTCATGTAAGATGTGTGCAAGCCATGGCTGCCTCTGTTGCAGGTAAGTGTGCACATTTGATGGCCAACTGTTTTGGACAGCAGACCAATGTGACATTGGAGACATATATTTGCTGGAAGGTGCATTTTCATGACAAATGCATGCAAGCAGTACCTCAACAGCTGCTTCCACTGTATTTTATCTGGATTGTGTGCACACATATGCTTGCAGTGTTTGTGAAGGTATGTATTCCCCATATTTGCTGGCCTAACCTATGATTCCATATTACACACTCATTGCTCATGTTGGGACCACATTGCAGGTTGTAAGGGTTGTGGACCACAGTATTATGATATTCCGTCTTGTAGATCTGTAATAGTTGCCAATGTAATACTGATATATACACTGTTGCAGCACTGTATCAGGGTGATGTTTCACACATGTCCCTACTGTAGGCCATATGTACCACAATTATGTTCATCTCTGTGGACACATTTTACAATGACAGGATGTTAGCTATATTGCAGGAGTCTGACATACCCTTCAGATACACCATCACGGTCACCACTGTGATGCAGTGCAGTTAACAGCAACAGTACGTGAACATGTACGACATGCATTATGGGTAGGTGTGTTAAATGTGTGCATGGAATATACCATAGCCATAACATGACCGGTGTATTGGCAAACCTGAACAAAAACCATACTCACCAGATACAGGCTGCTGACTTGGAGGTATACCAGAGGGACCTACATAATTGTGTGAGAGATGTGCTTTCAGTAGCCACAGCTGTGGCATTGGTACAGGGTGGGTGTAGCATTACAGTACATCAACAGTACAGGGCTACAGTACTACAGCTTATGCACATCTGCTTATTACTACTATGCAGCAACAGATTTTATATATATATATATATATATATATATATATATATATATATATATATATATATATATATATATATATATATATATATATATATATATATATATATATATATATAGCCTTACCTGCACGTTCCTCTGCTGGTGTGTGCATAGCACCCACCTCCACTATACTCTCTGCCAGATGTATGTGCTGGCAGGCAGGAGCCCCGAGGCTGGCAAGGAGCTCCTCAACACTTGTCAGAGGGGGGATGGATGGCAAAACCCCCCCCATTGTGAGGTGATCCCCCCTGACTGCAGCAGCATGCTGACGGGCATTGCGAAGTAGGTCACTGCAATGATGCTGGACCTGCTCATAACTGCAGTTATGCAGGCCGACATCATTTACCCTGTGGACAAGATAGTTCCACAGGGTGGTCCGCTGCTGCTGCTCATGGGCTGTTCTGCTGAACAACACCTGGTAGTGCTGCACCAGGTGTGCGATCATGACCTCATTTCCGTCCGCTGTATAAACAGGGAGTCTCTCATGTGACATCTTGCCTGAAAGACATAAAGATGGAAACAAGTCTGAGCAACTCATACAGCAAGGTTGCAGTAGTTCTTCATACACATCTCTGCCTCCCCCCTCACCATATCTGCAACAACAATCTGATCACACAACTCAATAGGTATGGCTACAAAATACCTACCATTGGGGCATATATTGTATTGAACCACACTTTGTTCTATGTGTTTGTAGCCATGTTCCCTGTGGGGACATTATCATTTCTGGCCTGCTATGGACAATGTCACCTGCATGCCATTGTAAGGGCCACTATGGTTCCATATATGCATGTGGTCTGTTTGCTATGTGATTGCTGCACATCTGTTGTTTTGTGTTATTGGGGATATCTATGCATTCTGTTGGACATGATCCGGGAATGTGTGGACTATTACTACCCACATATGTTCTCTAACAGTGACACAATAGCAAGTTTAAGGAACAGTTACCAGCAGAACCACCTCATCTGGCCATGCTACCAAGCCACATCTCATGTGAGATCCACCCTGGGGCCTCCTCATCTACTGGTCCTGCAGTACCTTCAGGTGGAACCACCTCAGGGGATGGAGTACCCCCAGGAGCACACACAGACATGATCATGTCACCCGAGGTCAGGTCCAGGGTCTGGTGCATAGGGAGCTCCACAGAGACTTGGGGGATGTGCTACAGCACCTTAAGGCCCTCAGTACACACTCACAGGTTCCACATACTCCTCCTGCTCAGCCTCCAGCCCAGGCACCTTCAGGGCCATGAAGCTGATGCTGTGAGTGGCAATGGGTGGGGGCCTTGTTCCCATTATTTCCATATGGGGCCTCATGGGGCTTCCACATCGCAGATGACACTCCCCATCGAGGGTGTTTACCCACCACATGTGTTATATACCACCCCTGTAGGCTGTCTTCTCTATCTTACAACCCAACCAACCTCCGCAAATATACCTGCTGTCCTTCCCCAAATTCCAAATCCCATCTTCACAAACAAGGACAATGTGGTCCCAACAAGGGGTTAACACATGACATAACCAAAACCAGGAAATAAAATCCACGACCAGTCAGCACAGGAACACAGAATAGTTTAATTTAAAGTGCTTTTCGGCTCACAGTAAGACAGCCTTCTTCAGAATGAAAAACAATAATACATCTCTTTCCTTTTATACAACAAAAGGCGCCAAAATTAAGCAATCATTTAATTAATCAAGTAATTACCTAATCATACTAAAGAAACATAATCTTTAAACTTGAGAATATATTACTAAACATATGTAACTAAGAATATACTACTAGAAAAGATGCACCGTGACCTTGAAACAATGACCTCTATAAATATAACAGCAACTTCAGCCCCTTTTATCAAAAAACTTCATTAAAACCCCTATAAAAATACAGGTACATATTAATTTGTTCAGTTACACAAAGAAAAAGAAAAATCACTAAATACCTCTAATTTATAAGTATTAAAAATAAACTGAGATAAAATAATGTGTAATTAATAGCTTGATTAAATTAACTTGACAAAAGTGTGTATATGTATAAAGAACCCAGATAAAATAACCAAAGAAAATTACTCAATTCAGCAATGTATATAAAAAAACTAAAAATCTGAAAATGTTCCTTATACATTTAAGTAAACTTCATAGAAAAAGACTAGTTCATAAATGATTAACTATATTTACTAGATTTATTCATATTATTTTTAAATTATTTATATAGTGTAATATATGTAAAAGATGATTAAATTTAATCTTACTTTAAATTATCTCACCAAGCTTCTTAGCTTTAATAAAACACCTATTGATAAAGCTTCATTGAGGCCTGGATAGTTGCTCGCGTTCAATTTAATTTGCCATTTTAATTCAAGTTCGAGCAACTTTAATGAATAAGGGCCCCCCCCTAGGGTTGATTTTTAGTCCATCAATGATCAAAAATTTAAATATGTGGTCGGGGAAACACATAATATGTTTGGCTAATGCATTGTCCGCCTTCTGGTGGGTAACAGCATAGATGTGTTCATACACCCTATCTCTGAGCCTACGCTCAGTTTTACCCACATAGAAGGCGGCACATAGTGAACATTTGGCCAGATAAATTATACCTTTAGAATTACAATTAAATTTGTCACTTAATTTATATAGTACATTATCCAAAGTAAATGTACTACTAACCAAAACATGTTTGCACATACTACATGACTCACGTTTAAACATCCCTGTTGACTTTCTCAGCGAGTCAGACCGAAATCTCAAAGAGTCCTTCAGATTCAAACCACGCCTAAATGTAACACTAGGTTTATAACCTAATTTGTTTATTAAAGATGTGTTGTTTTTCAACAAATTCCAGTTTTTGTTCAAAATATGAATACATTCGGGACTCAGTTTGGTGTATGTGGTGGTAAATGACACGACTCTATTTCTGTCAATCTTGGAAGTGTGAAATGGACTTTCAAGGTTTGTCTTGATGTTTAAACCTTGGTCGGACGGATCGCCAATTTCAACGTCCTTTAAACTCACAAAATTGTGTTCCAAATGGACCTGATCGATACATTCACTCTCCAAGTTGTCTAATAGATTTTGAGGGCTAGAACTATGTATAGCCAATAGAGGCCTAAAATGGTTAGTTTCCCTTTTAAATTTGACCTCGGCTATAATTTCGTCAATGAGCTCAACCGGGTAATCTCTCTTCAGAAAAGCTGATTTTAAAAACAAACATTCATCGTCAAACTCATTATTGAGAGTTACAATCCGGGCCACTCTGACCAACTGTCCTTTTATAACAGCCTTCTTTTGGTGAAATGGGTGACAACTTGAAAAGTGAAGGAAAGAATTAGAATAAGTTTTTTTGCGATAAATTCTAGAAACATAGCAATTTAAGTCCAAACTTTTAGATAGCATAATATCCAAATAGGAAATAGCAAGATGGTCATAGGTGTGTGTGAACTCAAGGAAATCGGTAGACTCATTGAGAAAGTCAACTATATTGGATGCAATTTGGTCATTACCTCTAATCAACATAAAGATGTCATCCAGAAATCGAGTATAAAAAACAACTGATTTCTTGTATAAATCAGATTTAAAGACCAAATCAGATTCCCAAAAGGCCATTACTAGGTTAGCTACGCTACCTCCACACGGTGAACCCATAGCTATGCCTCTTTTCTGTTTTTAGAAAAGAGACTCAAACATGAAAAAATTGTAAGAAAGGACAAGGTCTAATAGTTCAGACACTAAGTAAATTTCCTTTTTCGGAAGTTTGTGTTTGTACATCATAAGTGTAACCCATTCAATAGCAATATCATGGGGTATACAGGTATACAAGTCCTTTACATCCACTGTTAAAAAATTAGAGTCTCTTTCAAATTTCAGTTTGTTGATCTCACTCAGGAAAGACCAGGAATCTTTGCAGATTTGTTTTTCTTGAGTAACTATTTTCTGTAGTGAAACATCTATTACTTTAGCACAAACATATAATGGTGATCCCCTGCCATCCACCAGTGGTCTCATAGGTGGTTCATGCAGATTGTTATGAATCTTTGG
>NC_056739.1:474554982-474746355 GCF_019279795.1 Protopterus annectens
ATATATATATACGTATGTATAATATATATATATATATATATATATATATATATATATGTATATGCATATATATATATATATACATATATATATATATATATATGTATTTATTTATATATATATATATATATATATATATATATATATATATATATATATATATATATAGATAGATAGATAGATATAAATATATATACACACACGCATACATCTTCATGTATAAATACATTTCCTTTATACTGCTGAATGACTGTGCTAGATATGTTTGTGAAAACATCAAGGTTATGTGTATCTGACATGGCTAAATGGTAAATCATTTTGGCTATGGTGGGCAGGGTCCTGGGTTTGAACCGTGCAGAGGCTGTTTATTTTTTTGCTGGGCAGAACAAGGGCCGTTGGATGACGAGTGATTAAGGCACTTTTAAACAGTTGTAAGTGGGTTTGCGTGGGTTTGCACAGAGGTAAGAACTGCTAACTTCCGGTTACAGTTTCTTATACTGATTTAGCTTCTCAATTGGATAACATGTGTAGGCATTGCTTACCCCCATGCAAACAACGTTAAACCTGCTTACTTCTGCTTAATAGTGCTTACTCCCGCTTACCCCCGTGCTAATTTCTATAAAAGAAATGAAAAAGGGTTGATAGGAAAGTGGTGAAAAAAGGGGCACAAAGAGGGAAAGACAGTAGGAAAAATAGCTAGGGATGTGCAGGATGGGTGTAGGGAAGGTCCATAGCTGCCCATTTCTTCTACAGCAACAGCTGTGCATATGCACTGATTTGGAGGTAGATTTGGACCCTCATACCCTTGAGAGAGGGGTGAGGACAACAATAATATGTTGTGAAGCCAATTTGACAAGATTACATGTCCAGTGGACATGTGTGCAAAATGGATAGCTATTTATGGGGCGAGATTTTTTGGGGGGAACAGATTGCCTTTTTCTTTTTTTTTTCAGGTGAGAGTAGGATATTGAGGATGGATAGTAGGTATATTTGGGGAGGTAGGTTGGCTAGGATAACAGACAAGACAGACAAGGCAGCATACAGGGGCGGTATATGACACATGTGGGAGGTAAACACCTTGGATTGGGAGGGGTGTTTTAAAGTCAGAAACCCCATGAGCCCCTTAGTGAAAACAGTAAGACTGAGGTCCCCACCCATGGGCTGTCACCACTGCACCTTCATGGCCCCGAAGGTGGCTGTGCTGGGGGTTGAGTAGGAGGGCCAGGCCGACCCTCTAGTTGCATCACGCTGCCCTCAAGCTGGCATAGCAGATCTCCAAACTCCCTGTGGTTGCTACGCACCATGCCTTGGACCTGGTGATGGGTGACAGTGTCCTGTCCGTGCCCATTCCTGGGGGGCAAGCCCCATCCCCTGAGGCAGTTCCACCCTAAGGTGGTGCAGGACCAGTGGACAAGAAGGTCCCAGGGTGGGTCCCAGATGTGCTGGTGCTATGGGCAGATGAGGTGGGAGAGGTGGGTCCGCTGGGACCGTCCTTCCTAAACGTGCTATGGTGTTTCAATTTTACAACATATGTGGGTTAGTAATAGTCAACACATTCCAGGATTAAGTATAACAGCATACATAGATATTCCCATTAACCCAAAACACCAGATATGGAACAGCTGTATAGCAAACAGAACACATGCATATATGGAACCACAGTGACCTTTACAACAGCATGCAGGTACATTGATGGCATTATGCCACTAATTTGGGAGTATTTCAACATGGCATTTGCATAGAAACAAATTTAAATATTTATCACACAATAGGACATATGTCACAACAGTAGATTTAATGGAGCACATACTGATTGAGTTGCGTATTTAGTTTATTGTTGCAGATATGGTGGTGGGGGGGGAGAAAGATGTCAATTAACAACTAGTATATTCATGTAGTTCTCATTACTTTCCTAGTCAGTGCTGTGATCTGTATCTTACAGGTATTATTACACTACCCTATGGCCTTAATTTGAACAGTGGCATGGCTGTAGACAACTATATACATGAACTGAGTTTTACCTGCAGTATACACCTCTTACCTAGTATACCTGTGGAGGTATTGTTTGTTAGTACTATCTGACTGTTTCTACACATATTCCCAGATTCCAGGTTGATGGTGTGCACATACCTGTCCATCTGTTATTGCACATACTTTGGGCATGTCTTGACAACATACAGGTGAAACCGGGACATATTTTGACTATTGCTCTCATAAACCTTTGGTGAGTTGTACAATGACAAGTTTGTTTTCATTGACATTTTCCAAATATGTACAGGCCTAACAGTCAGTTATATGACATTAAATGCTGTCTACATGTCAGAGATTAGCACACTGATATGCCAGGGGGACAGGGTAACATCCAGCAGATATGGGCTGATTAAGTGGACATTCTGGACAATTCTGTACACTTGCAAGGTATGATTCTGCATACAGCTTACTACCACTCCCAGGATTCGAACCATGGCTGTGTCTGCTAAAAATAAAACAGTGTCCATCACAGTTGAGTGTACCATATAGATATTGTTGTGTATTGCGTCTCTGATTTCTGTCTATAGGTCTCCCATGATTTTACAATCTGACCTTGTAATTACAACCCTCTTATACAGGGTTTCCTAGAGAGTTTTATTATGTAGCACAGTGTGGATGACAATGATGAGCAATACCATATTAGTCAGAGATACTGCAACACTAACACTGCCATACAATACCAGAGTAAACAGTACCAGTCCAGGATTTCAATCTTTATTTCTAGGCACAGTTTTTGTATCTGACAGACTTGTGGGGGCAATGTTTGTTAGCACTACCTGAATGTTGCCACACATATTACCAGATTCCACATTAGTATTATGCACATACGTCTCACTCTTTTACTGCACACGCTCTGGTCACAGCTTCACAACATGGGGGTAGAGATGGAACACACCTGGCTTATTACTCTCATAACATTTTGGGTAATTGCTAGAGTGACAGGTTTGTTCTTATAGATGTCTGACAATCAGTTGTATGTCATTATTTGCTGCCTAAACATCTGGGATCGTCCCACTGATTTGCTAGGGGGACAGGGGGACAGGCAGCAAATATTTGCCAATTAAATGGACATTCTGGACATATCTATATAGTTGTGGGGTATGATTCTACATACAGCTTACTACCACTCCCAGGAATCGAACAATGGCTGTGTTTGCTAAAAATGCAACAGTTCACGTCTCAATTGAGTGTGCTCTTTGGATTATGTTGTTTATCTTTTCACTGTTTTCTAAGTCTCTCTCAGTTGTACAATATGACCTGTTGTGATTACAGCAGTCATATACAGACATTCCTACACATTTTATTTATGTAGCACAGTGTGGGTAACAGTGCTTAATACAACAGTACTATTAAGCAATTGCAACTCTACATTACCATATGATACCAGAGTAAACACATGCAGTCCAGCAGTTAGACCTTTATTGTCAGGCTTTTAACCTTTTATTTACATGCAACCTATATGAGACTGTTCCTGCCATATTCTCTGGTGTATTCAGTACATGCCTTAAACAATACAGGTTTTATAATGGCAATTAACTTACAACTACTTTTGGATTTATTTCTTATGACAGTACATGCAAGAGTATTACTAAATTGCCTCGCGATGCAGCCTCTGCAATTTATAGGCATGGGCTTCCCGGTTCGCAGTTCACTCATCTGCCACTGTTAAAGACATAAGAGGAATACTTAGCCATACCTATCCATAATATACATTGAGCTGGCAATTATTAAACAGGTAGTGGACTGATACACATGGCTGGGACACCACCCGTCCTCCTAGCCTCCTGGATCCACTGATCCAAGAACTCCCTCTTTCGCCGCTTCAGGTCGGCATAGTGATGTCTAACCTGCTCACTAGTTCGAGGTATGCCAGTGGCACTGGTGAGGTCCTGCGTGAGATGGTCTCAGGCTTCTGCTTTATATTGGGAACCTAGTACTGGCCATGCCGCAGCATTGCACCCGAAAGCGCACTTCCTCTCCCATACCAGTCATAGTGCCTCCAAGAGGAAGCTGCAACCAGTTATGAGATGTATTTCTGCCTGTTGGGTTTAAATAAGGCCGATTTCCTGCACTTTGCTGTGATTGGATGGTTTTGAAAATGCTAAGTTATGGGCAAACCTGCTCAACTAAGGTTGGTATTGCTTAAAGGGGTATACCAATGGGCAAACTGATTTAGCTGGCCTACACATTGCTTACACCTAGTAAGCAGGGCTGTGCAAAGCTTAGCATTGCTTAAATTTTAATTTGCACACTATTTGCTGTTTGTCATTGATTTATTGCTCATTACATGTTATATATGTGTTTGGTATCCATGATTCATATGTACGTACAGTGTATGGAGTCCTTGTGTTTATTAGTGGATTTCAACACTTTTTTACAATGGCACCTTGCATCTGGACTTAATGCAATACACCAGTACACATATTTATGTTATGTAGTAGGTTATACAACATAAAACTGTATATAGATTCCTTTCACATGTTAAGTTTAATATTCCTATAGTGAGGATCTGTTTGGTGATACCTCAAGGTTATGCCCTGCTGTGATGGCTTAGTGGTTAACTACTGTGACTATGGTGCACAGGGTCCTAGGTTCAAGGGCTGCTTATTTTGTTTCTGGCCAGAACAGCAGCTGTTGCATACAGAGTGATTAAGACACTTTTAAGCAATTGTAAGTGGGTTTGCGCGGGTTTGCATGAAGGTAAACAATGCTAACTTCCAGTTAAATATGCTGACAGAGAGTTAGCTTCAATATTGCTTAACCCATGTGCGTATTGCTTACCCCCGTGCAAACAGGCTAAAACCCACTTACTACTGCATAAATATGCTTACTCTCACTTACTACTGCTTAATAGTGCTTACTCCTGCACTAATTTAGACAGAAATGTAAAATGGTTCTTGGGAAGGTGGTGGATTTGGACAGTCTATGGATTTATCATTCATTACACATTATATCTTCAATTTGTATCCCTGATTCATGTATACATATACTGTATGGGGCACTTGTGTTTATTTGTGGATTTTACAACATTATTACAATGACACTGCATTTAATGCAGTACTCCAGTTCACAAATATATGTTATTTAGTAGGTTATGCAACACAAATATTGTTTATAAAGTGATTTGGCATGGAAAGTATTGGAGTGAGACTCGAACCTGGAATGTCTGCTCGTAAGGTTTATGCTCTACCCACTACACTATTGCAGTACTGTTTCATTTGCATATATCTTGATATTTATCCTCTTATGCCATTTAAGCTGCAGTATACATAGCTAAGCAATGGGCAAACCCGCACAACTACAGTTAAATTTTTATCTGTTTGATAAAAAAATTAACTTGTTCATATTATTATATTTTAACTACTGCTCTTATAAACTTGGGGGATGTTGCTGGGTGTATGCAACCACCTATGAGCAGTCTAACTCATTGCTATTGCTAAACTGCTGTTCTTGATTGCAGGGGCATGTATATTTTGAGAGCTCTGCTCCATGCCCCCTGCACTCGTACATGCTCCATGTCCATTTAGGAGCTCAGGCAGTGCACCTTCATTAATATGCATGGCGTGCTGCCATGCTGCTCCTAAACGGTCACTTCCATGCAGGACTAAGCTAGTCCTGCATGGAAGATCAGTGAATCCGAGGGTCTGAATGAGCCTTTCTGCTATTGGCTAGAGGGACGTTTGAATTTTATTTGGTATATTCTGCTTCTCTGAATTAGATTTGTGCAATATTTGGCTCATTTTCTCAGATGTTTAGAATGCTTGGTGACCATGATTCTGCTGATGCATTGTTTTTGGCCCTCTACAAGCTGAACATTTGATTAAGTACTTATTTACTCTTTTTGCATTTATTCTCCCATGTAAGATTTAAAACATGCTAGATACACACTTATTTTGGCTCTTTTTGTAGTCTATAGCTAGAAAGTTTTGGGTTGCACTCTAGTTGAGAGGAACAGAGTATTTTCTGAGCTTGAGATTGCAAAACAAATCCAGATGTGTTCATTTCTGCTATTGGCTAGTGGGCTATTTTAATTTTTTGGTGTTTCTCTGTCTCTATAAGTTAGTTGCAAATGTTTTATGCATCTCCTTGCTCAACATCAATTAGCTGTGCTGTATATATAGATGCAGGTATTTATAACTTTAACGTTACGTATAAAACTAACCTCTTCAAACCCTTCAGTAGTTAGTGCTCTGCAGTTGTGTGACAGACCCTCATTTTTGTGCAGAGGAGCATTGCTGTTTTTGTTTAGACTTGGACTGTCATTTTTACCCAGATAGCAACCAAGTAAAACAGTTCTAAACTTCATTCATACCATTTCCCCTGCAGGCCACATAAAAAAAATCTGAAAGCATGGATATGCACTTAATCTCTGTAGCCATCTTTTTAGAAATGGGCATCCTCAGACAATGTAGCAATGTCTCATGTTTACTGATAACCATCTAATATTTAATACAGTATTTGAGAGATGTAGTTATAGAATGTCATTAGAGGTAAGGCTCCCTCAAACATCTTGTACAAATACCAGACTGGTTGTTATAGCACACAATGCCATGCCAAATCTACTGCACACAAACAAATAGACCCATGAGGTAGTATTCTACCTAAACCATAAGGGCCTCCCAAATGCAACTGTAGTAATAAGTTCTATCAGCATCCTCACAAACACTAAAATCAAGTAGCATCTACCACAAAACATTCACCTATAACTCAGTGTCTCAAGTCAAAAGCCCATATAGTAAACCTCTACACAACTCATCAACTGAGACATTGGAGATTCCAATTTGAGTCACAATGATGCACCACTCACCAGACTGAGCAAGATGAGGGTCATGATCAGTTGGCTGTTGGGGGCCAGGATTCACCACATCATGAATGCTCTCAAGTCCTTAAACCACAAGTACACATATAGCATAGTAACAGTACATGTGGGAGTAAATGACCTGAAATGTACCTCCCTTGAATAAGAGAGATATTATGAAAATCTCAGATTATGTCCAAGGTAAGTATGAACTTAGCCTTGAGAAGCATTTTGCCTTCCCAAGGAATGATGCTGCAATATTAACAAAAAATGATTGACTTCAACATTTGGCTTTGTTTCTGGTGGCACTCGGGGAGAGTACAGTATATATGTAAATATATATATATATATATATATATATATCAGCCTGAGAGGAGATGGCAGAGTGTCCTAACTGCTTTGCAATTGATGTCCTAACCCTATTTGCCTCAAGGCTTTTGTATATTAGCAAAAACCTTTTACACCCTATAGTCCCTTTTTCATCCAGATTCAGTCTTAAAAGTTTCCATCATAAAACAGAGCACACAGGATCGCTATATTCTTAAAAGAAAAATTCAACTACAGACTCATTAGACAGGATGATGACCTGAAAATCTTCCATGCCCAACATACTATTAACAAATCCCTATATGACATATTAGCTAACTATAGGACCCCTCTATGCCCCCCTTGGTCCATACCTCCTCTAAGACTGGTATGGAATCACTAAACATTGAGCAAAACACTGTTCTCCTAAGCAACTTTGACTACCCTTCCAAAAACTGGTAGACTTGTACATCCCCCCAGCATGTATTCCTAGAGATCTCTGGTCATCATAAATAGAAACTCACTGGACCAGTTAAGCCACACCCCAATTGGGAGAGACAAAAGCCTGGACATGGATATCATCAAAATGGGATAGCTCTATTCTCTACCAGATGTAATCTCCTCCCTAGTCATAACAGATCATAAGTCAGTCACATTGACCATCAGACTGAAACTGAAACATTCCCTTCTACTCTGATGACCCCTACTTCACTGTCAAATTGTATGCATGTGTAAATAGATGCATATAGGCATCTGTCCCCTTCCAGAATGTATACAAGGCCAAATTAAAAAAAATAATAATAATACTGTGATGAAACCCAAATAATAAACAGGCTCTACAACAGATAAAAAAGGCTCATTACACATAAAAATAAATTTAAATTTCCAGATGCTAAAAATGCTCTTGCTAAACTTAACAAGGGGATTATGAGATTAAAAATAGCCACCTATGCAAAAGACAATCCTAAAGCCTTCTTCAACTACATTAGAAACATTAGAAGCAGTGCTCAAAACAGCACAAAACTGATAGTAAACAATATCACATAATATGACCCAGAAGACATAGCCAATCAACTAGTGTATAAATATAGCTCCAGCTTCACCCCAAGATACATATCAGCATTCACACCCCACACAGATCTCCCAAGAGTAAGTCATCAAAGCTCTATACAAGGCCAAGAACACTTCATCTATGGGGCTGGATAACATACCAGGCTGCCAACTGAAACGGGACTTCTCAAATCCTTTTCACAGATTTATAAGCATCACTTCTTGAAACTGGGCTTGTGTCAGACTACAGCAGTCATCCCCCTGCACAAAGTTGGGGCATCAATGGACCTGGGAAGTTATAGACCAATAAGCCTAATCAACCTCATCTGCAAGGCTATGGAAAGGATCATTATGGAATTGGTAAATAAGGGCAATTACAACATAAAAAAACTCAGCCTAAACCATTTTAATTTTGTCAAGGGCAGATCCTTCCTACTTAATCCAGCTGACTTCTTTGAGAAGGTTACCAAAGCAATACATGAGGATAAATCTGTACACACACATTATATCCAGACCTTACAAAAGCCCTCACTTACGTATAGTTGATAAACTCATCAAGCTAAATATAAATCCATGTGTAACTGATTGGAGAGCAAATTGGCTCACAAAGAGTACAGGAAATTAGTGTGTGGGACTCTACCTCCTCCAAAAGACCTATCACTAGCAGTGCTCTTCAGGGTTCAGTTCTTGGATCTCTCATCTTTGAGATTTCCTTTTTGGAGGTGAAAGCTCGTGTTAATGGCTTACGGCTGACCAATGTTTGCAGATGATTACAAACTTGCTGCCATCATAAATTCTTCAGAACACACCAAGATCCTCCAGGAGGGCCTTTACCAAACAAATAGTTGATGTCAAACCTATGACGTAAAACTAAACAACCAGTGTAAAATAGTGTCCTTCAACAAGCGTGATGCCCCATGTGACTATTATATTGACAACACACCCCTGAAAATTGATCCAGTAGTTGGACACTTAGGAACCCAGGTAGACAATGAGCCTATTCAATAACCATGTACCAACTATTGTGAGAAAGGCCTTTTCATTGCACAGCTTATTAGTATAGGCATGGTGTCCAGGTTCAGGGAGGTGATTATTGTACTTTATACAATGACCCCCCCATTAATATTCAAATAACGTGCACGCTGAATGGTCAGCATGCACTTTGTAAATCAGAGTTATAGTAATGGAAAAAGGTCCAGTCGCCCGGACTTTTTCCATTACTATAACTCTTTTTTTTTTTTTACAGCAACGGAGAACGCAAGATCTCCATTGCTTCACACTGTCTCGCTATGTTAAACTCGTTTAACATAGGAAGACAGCATTAGAAAAAGCAACGGAGAATTCTCCGTTGCTTTTTTTAATGCTGTCTCACTATGTTAAATGAATTTAACATAGCGAGACAGTTTGTAAAAAGCAATGGCGATCTTGCTTTCTCCGTTGCTTTTTACAAACTGTTTCACTATGTTAAATGGGTTTAACATAACGAGACAGCATTAAAAAAAGCAACGGATCCGTTGCTTTTTCTAAAGCTGTCTCGCTATGTTAAACCCATTTAACATAGCAAAACAGGGAAACTGTTTCGCTATGTTAAATGGGTTTAACATAGTGAGACAGCTTTAAAAAAAGCAACGGCTCTGTTGCTTTTTTAAAGCTGTCTCACTATGTTAAACCCATTTAACATAGCTAAACAGTTTGTAAAAGCAACGGAGATCTTGCTTTCTCCATTGCTTTTGCCCACAGCTCTGATGTACTGCGTAGGCTTACGCATGCGCAGTACATCAGAACTGCCACAGAATACCAGACAGCTGCGGAAGGGCAGCAAGGAGGCATTATACAATGCCATTATTTAAGAAAATTAATTATTTTTCTTCTTAAATAATGTCATTGTATAATAGCAATAACCCACTTTTGGGAGTGGGTAATGCTGGATTTACCCATGGTTGGCTTTGTTTGGTCACTCGGGCTTCGCCCTCATAACCAAACCACACCAACCATGGGTAAATCCAGCATTCCCCATACCAAGGCGTGGGTTATTGCTATAGTATACTAGCTTATTAAGCTGATCATTAAATATAATGCCCTTTTCAGTATGTACCTGTACAAACATCTGGCTCAACTTGAATGACCACAGTGGTTTCTCACTAAGAAAATAAAGAGCCTAAATTGCAAAAGCTATATTTGCCATCCCAAAGTCTTGTCCCCCTTCTTGCTATCATACAGACTATTGAAGAGTGAGCTCTGCTTCACTTATAGAACCTTTACTGACCCCATGCTTTCAGACCTGCTGCACATGCTCAAGTCTGATGGTGGCAAAAGCATCCACTCATGATCTTTACATCTTCGGCAACTTAAATACAACATGCTAGGGGGCTAGATATGTTTCACTGAGAATACCACTTCACTGTAATCATTTTCCTCTCCATGTAAAGCAAAGTACATCTCTCACTCTGTTGAAGTGTAATCTGGAAGAATGGATGGAAAATTGCAGGTTCACCCCTGAATTAGCATCCTTGTCTCTTATGGATAGTGCTAACATGCAAATCTCTGCCAAGCACAAAAACAAAGGGCTCTGGGTTAATTGTATTTATAATATTAGTGCTAATAAACCTCATGGAAACATATGGCTAGGCTTCTGTTTTTTTTACAAATCAATAGCCTAGTAAGTACCCTTAGCAAAAAAAAAAAAAAAAAAAAAAAAAAAGACAGCGCTCATGCTCCTAGTGAACAAATTTGTCTTCCTGATCAGGCTTGAGACTTGAAATGCCCTCTTGCTAGCAATTGTAATACAAAGCCAGGAACAGAATAAATGAAAGTTAAACTGTTAAGCTGAATGCTGTTCCCTTGATTTTATTTTTACAGAATTAATAACAATAAGCATAACATATACAATCTGAACATATACTGCAGAGATACAATGGAATATGTATACAAGTTCATGTCTGATACAAATTATATAAGCTTCAGAAGTCTGAAAAGGTGTAACTGAGGACTACCAACATGTAAGGGCCACATATTAAATTTCCATTACAGAAAACAATGTACTGCAAGTAATTTGCCAACTGGTACTCAGATAACAGTGACTGTAAAATACAGACTTTATTAACAACTAATAAGTTACTCAGTCAGGCAAAAATGCCATTTTATAAATGAATAGTTTTCAAAGATATCATTAAGCCTTCTTTTCAGGAATGTATCTTAAAGCATTTATTCCTTATGTTATTCCAGAGATTCCTAACATCTACTAGACAGTCAGAATCTCTACTGTTACTTTCATAGGATCATAGGAGGTTACTAGGCTAATGGCCCTGGGGCCCTTACAAGCCTAGCCAAGAGTTCATCTCCAAAAATAAACCACAGTCAGCACCTGTCACCCCTGTTAATGAGGGACACTGGTGGAACCCTTGGGATAAATTTGTGGTTTCCCATCCACTCATTGAGGTTGCACTTGAAGAGGGTCAGCGAGGTGCTCTGTTTGACATGTATAGGAAGTCTGTTCCAGAGACAGAGCAGCCTCTGGGAGACAAACCTGTCTGTCCAACAGGTTTTGTTAATGTCACATATTAGGTTCAGGCCTTTTGAGTGGGTAGTGTGTGAGGAGTTAGACTTATGGATATGGAGCATCTCCAGTAGAGCAGAGTCTGAGATTGCCTTGTAGATGAGACACAAATCACCTCTGCACAATCTGTACAATACCGGGTAGAGCGATAGTGATTTGACCCTGTCTGCTTAGGACAGGTGCTGGAGGCCATGGATTCTCTTTGTGAGGTATTTCCATGGCCTTTCCAGTTGGTGCAGATGTTTGGAGTGGTACATCCCAAATGGGGCATTATACTCAATTATTGGTCTAATGAGGGAGGAGTATAGAGAGGTAATAACCTCCTTTTTTTCTGGATGCAATCCCTTTACTTATGAGATGAACCAAGTAAAAGGCTTTCCTGACCACTGCAACTACATGATGTTTGAATGTGAGATTGGTATCAACCTGTTTGCTCAGGTATCTCACCACAGGTCATGTGCTTAGGGTGTTGCCACTGATGTGGTAATCAGTAGGGGTTATGTTTTTGCCAAATGGTATGATGATACATTTTTTTGCATTTAGCTTGAGGCCATAACTTTGGCACCAGTCATTAGTTGCTATGAGACCATCTTGCAGTTTGTTAACATCATTTGGGGAGTCAAAGACAGCACCCAACTTACAGACATCAGCAAACTTGGTCAGCCACAGGCCTTTTGTCTTTGCCTGTACCTCCAAGAAATAGATGCCAAACAGTAGGGGTCCCAGGACAGAACCCTGGGGAACTCCACTAGTGACAGGTTTGCTATCGGAGGTGGAGGTGCCTGTTTTGATTTTGAGCGTCCTGTCAGTGAGTCAGTTGGCCACCCACCTGATGAGATAGGGAATTATGCCAAGTTGTGTTCACTTTTTGATGATGCCTGAGTGGGAGGATTGTGTCAAAGGCCTTGGCCAAGTCAAAGTAAGCTGTATGTACTGACTTTCCCTCATCCAGGGCCTTGGTGACAGTCTCAAAGAAGTCAACCAGGTTCTACAGGCAAGATTTGCCCTTGACGAATTTGAACTGCGTGGGGTCATGTGCTTGGAGATTGCCTATGTCCTTGTTTATGAGATCCGTAATAATATGCTTCACGGCTTTACAGATCAGACTTATCAAGCTAATGGGGAGACAGTTTCCAGGTTCAGTAGTGGCACCACCTTTGTGCAAGGGGATGACAATGACAGTTCTCCACTCTGCAGGAATGACGCCAGTACTTAGGCTGTGGTTGAAAGGGGTGCTCAATGGCGAAGCCAGTTCTTGCTGGAGATGGTGCAGAATATATCCTGGGGTACTATCAGGTCCCATGGAAGCTGTGTTTTTTGCCTTGGATAGGGCCTGTAACACTTGATCTATGGAGATGTAGATATTTGCTAAGTATACAGTGCTGAATACTCTTTTTTTCATTGTGCTGCACTGCAATATTGGCTAAACCAGTGTACTGTGGAATATATAAGACTTTATAATAAAATGTCAACTGAATTAGACATAATTGCTGGTAAAACTTCAAAACACATAAGACTAGAAAATATTAGGCAGTGATCTGTACTACACTGACATTCTGCAACAAATCTAGCAATCATCCTGAATCCAACTTAAGTTCCTGGAATAATGTAGAATGCAGGTTAAAGTAGAAGGTTCACAAAATAGAATAAGTATCTACCAGTAGATAACTGAATATTATGGGATATAAATTGTTTAGTTCTATAGAACCTATCCATCCATCTGTTGGATTTGTATACACTGTTTATAATTGTCTCATTGAAATTATCAATGATGACATCAAGCAGTTTTGCTAAGACTGATTCCACAATTACTGACTTATCTGAAAAGGTTAATATAATGTGGACTAATTATGCCAAAGCAGTAGGAGAATTGGCTTGAGATGGGTTAGTGATTTTAGAATGGCAAGGAATGAGGCTTTTGTTTGAGAGGAGCCTACCTTTGGTCTTGACAGTGTTAATATGAAGATTTATAGATTTTACTCATGTATTCATTGTATCAACTTTAGATTGCAGTTTGCCAATGAAAAAAACAATCTTATTAAGAAGCTTCAAGATACTCCACCAGTAATAGGATGAAGTTGCAAAATGGTACCATTGCAGCTGACTGATGTCTGTCTTAAAGAAAGTTTTTGAACTCATTTACTGGTACTGAGAGAAATTCCACAGATACCTAGGATTATGAAAAGTACTGAGCATTGATCACTGATCGCTGTGCATTATCAACCATATCAAATATTTTGGAGAGGTCCATGATTTAATCAGTCACAGATATACTATACAGCATCTAGTAAGGTGGCATCACTTCCATAGGTAGTACTGTAATTATGTTGTGAATTTGAAACAAAGTTCAAATTGCTTAGATGCTGAAGTACTTGTGAGTGAATACACTTTTTCTGGAACTATTGAAAGAGGGGTCAAGACAACCATGGAGTGGGGTGTGTGGCTAGCATGGTCATGGTGTAGCAGCAGATTTCACAAGCTCCACTAAGGAAAATATATCTTCACTGGAAATTTGTTTCATATCAAGAAAAGTGGATTTATTTTTGCAGAATTTGATAGTATTCAACATTCTCTTCAGGAAATCTACTTATAAATCGAAATTGGTTATAATTTCCAGTCAGAACATTCATCTAAACAAATACTTCACTTATGGGAGATTTTCAACATGAGTTATACTAAGGCAAACAACCAGGATTCCAGTATAAAAAAGGAACTACAGACTTTGATAACAACTATTTAAGACCTCACAACTAGGATTGATATAATTGACTGTAAAATAGACAACTTTAAAGAAAAAACTAACAAGCAGATGAATATGCTTAATGAGGATTTAAAACAGCAAAAAAAATTCAAATTATTAATATTGAGGAATCATTAACAGACTTTGATGGAAGATTGCTAGAAAATGAAAACAACAGAATTTTTACTTAAACAAAATACTTCATTACAACATAAACTGGATGATCTGGAGAATAGATCACGTCGGAATGATATAAGGATTTTTGGTCTTCAGGAAAATATAGAAGGAAACAATATGTCAAGTTTTTTTAACTCATGGCTGCCAAAATTTCTAGAGTTACCAGAGGCTGTATCTTTTGGTATAGAGAGAGCACATCGGTCTCTCACATCAGGAAACAGTACCAACAGGAAACAACCTAGATCTGTCATAGTAAAATTCCTATCATCTTCAGATAAAGACTTAATTCTAAAAACAGGCTGGTCAAAATCACCTTTAAAATACAATGACTCTATAATTTGCTTCGATAATGACTATTCAACAATGGTAATTACTAAAAGAAAGTTTTTTTTACCTCTAATTAAAGAACTGAAAAAGGTACAGATTAAGACTCACCTCTCGTTTCCAGCAAGGCTGAAGATTTTTCTTCCTGATGGACCTTCATTGTTTGAGGATCTTGATTCTGCTGTGACATATGTTAAAAACCACAAATTACTGGAAAAAAGTAGAAGAAATGGAGTGGGCTAACCCCTCTCTTAAAATAATGGCTCCTAAAACTACATGGAAATCTACTGAAAAACAAAAGAGACTAAAGAGTAAATGAGAAATGCAGACTATTTATAAAACAAACTATTATTGTGAACTATGCTTTTATTAACAAGTCTGTTTTGATATGTTATAAATACAAGGTAAGATTTACACTGCTTTTCATATGTTGTATATATATAATGTTTCATTCATAACTTAATTTGGTGTAATATAACATACTTAATATACCATCAATATATTTATCATTAACACTTTAAGTATTCATTTTATATAAGTAAGCATACCATATAAAATGCTTTACCTCAGTTTCTGCGCCATAGTATAAGATACTACTTAGCTGTATATTACACTTTAATTTCACACAGCTATAATATATACAGTTATAAATATTTAATATTCTATGTAAGATAAAATGAAGGGATACATTGGAAAATATAAGGTAAGGAGGGATGGAGGGGAGGGAGAGAAAGGAAGAAAAGTTTTTTTTTATATATATACATATACTTTCTTGTATATATAGCATAGTATACATAAGTCTCTCTAAACTCAAAGTGATAACAATGCATAACATACTCAAAGCATTCTTCTCTCTTCTACATATTCTTATAACAGTTTCCTTCTCTCTTCTAATCATACAGTACTGGTCAGCATTGAGCATAAACTGTGTTATACCCTCAGAGTAGAACAAAAATTCACAATGTAATTATTAAATATGTACATGATATACATTTGCTCATGATAGGTAAATATTGGGAAGGTAGTGTAGTATCTGTGGGTTTAAATACCAATGCATACATTAGCTCTGAAAAGCTGGGAGATGTTATATGTGTTTCTATTACAAGGCTTAGTATTTATATTTTAATCTAAACTCTAGGGAACATATATAGTTAAAATAAACATAGTGCTTTTAAATGACAAAATAGAGCAGTAGGAAAAGTTACATCATTACTTTCATGCTTTGTTTGAAAACTTTTATTTATTTATTTTTTTTTATGACAGTTTTGCAGTTTCTAGTATGGGTAACAGATATATGCTGATTCACATGTATAAAACATTTTTTTTTACTGAAACTCGGCTGTTTCCCACCGAAAAAATAAGGGAGGCAACTTTGTACATTCTCCTTACCTCGTGCAGTTCTCTCACGAGCTAATTATTCATTTGAAAAACTTTCTACAGTTTGTGGAATCATCTCTTCTCTCTTTGAACTCCCTCGATGATGTGAAACAGCTGCATGATGTCATCACCATGCGACGAACATTTCCAGGAAGTGCAGAACTGTATTTTGACTGTTGCTTGCTTTAACAGTCTTTTTTGTTTTAAATCAATTGTTATTTACTTAAAATGATCATTATATGGTCGATGACAAGATTACATATTACAATAACATAATATCTTCATTTTTTGTGACTTGAAGAAAGAATTACAGAACAGGTAAAGGAAGAAAATGTAGAAAGAAAAGAGGTGAGAGAGGAGATGGTTATGAGAGAACTGTGTGAGTATTGAAATGTAGATATCTATCTGCTTTATTCTTAGGTCCTACAAGTGTAAATACTGATGGTAACATTTATTTATTTGCATGTATGTGTGTATTAATATATATATATATATATATATATATATATATATATATATATATATATATTTGTATGTATGTGTGTATATGTACATATATATATATATATATATATAAATGTATGTATATATGTATATGTATAAAATATTTTTTTTCTCCCTCATCTTTTTTTGAATTATGATTATGGTTACCATACTCAAAGTTAATATCTACACAAATTCGTGCAATCTTTATATTTAAATGTCATAAGTAAGGTTATGCATATCATTTCAGAACGTTTGCATACCAAAGAATTGAATAACAAAAGTGGTATACTAAAAAGAACTTTGCAAATAGATATTTTATTCTGCCACTAGTGAAAGCGGTTGTATATACACATGTTTATAGTGAATACATCCCATTTGGGGGTGATACAATGTTTATTTAAATGACATACTATTTATAATTACACCTACATCTTCTAAATAGTCATTCTAAATATAACTATTCACATGGGGTCCCAACTACATGTTAGCCTTATTTTACTTTTATTTTCTCTCTCTCTCTCTTTTCTCTCTCTCTCTTCCCTCTTATGTTCATGTATATAAGTTAAATAAAGGGAAGAGATATAATGAGAGTTACAAACATGTTAATGCAAACCAGAATTACATCTAAACAAACCATGGTTTGAACAATAACAGTGTGTCCTGGATAACGTATTATATCTGATAACCTAATAGAAATGTTGTTTATACACACAACCTCTGTTATCTATGTTAATAGTAAGGCAGTGGGCTAAATTACTAAGTCCTTTTAAACAATCTGTTAGACATTTGCCTTATTTTGGAATGTAAATCATATCTTGAATCTATTAGGTTACATAGATTTCTTATTAGATATGGTTTATATGAATGTATAAACCTTCCAGATAACACTATATTAGGACAATTAATGATTTCATTAGAATTTGGTTATCTTAATATTTCTAACTTAAAGTATATAAAGTATGTTATTAGTGGAGTTTGTACTCTGTTGTTACAGTTTAGGGGTTGATCTCAGTGACAGATGACATTGGGATTAGGAGGTTATAACTCCAGGTGGGGAGCATTGGCGTGTTTTTTTTTTTATCTAGTGTATATAATAATTTTTTGTAAAAAAGAGTTTTTTGACATCCAGAGTAGCTTATTTACAGAAAATATAGAGAATAAAGCTCAAGGAATGCATTTTTCCTAAAGAAATGAGATTTAATATTTATACTAGGAACAAATTCACTTTTTTGCGGAAATTTTCACATTGTACATATGATATTGGTATGTTACTAACACATCTTTCAGGTACAATTACATAATCTGACTATGTTGAAAGGTATGTCACTTAACATAAATGGTTTGAACAACCCATATAAAAGAAGTAATTTGTTTAAATATCTACCTTTTCATAAACTTAATATAGTATTCTTACAAGAAACCCATTTAACAAAATATAGTATCAAATTTCTAAATACAAATAAATACACAAATATAGTAAGCTCAGAATGTATGAAAAAAAAGAGGTGTGGCAACATTGTGGAACAAAACATTACCATTACCCAGAATAATCAAAACATACCAAAACAATAAAGGTTTGCTTTGCTTGGCTGTAATCGAGTTGGGTAAGAAACTATATACATTAATAAACAACTATTGGTTACCTGGTATTAGTACTAATACTATTAGACACATATTGAATCAAATAGTTTCACTATCTGAGGGACATATCATTATGGCAGGTGACTATAACTGTATCTTAGACCCTAAAGATACAACCACTTCAGGAAAAAGAAAAATTACAGCACAAGCTAAACAACTTATACATTTCATAGACTTATACCTACTCAAAGATATACATCATTTTGTGGATCATAACTCATTACAATACACGTTCTATTCTAATAGATACAAAACATATTCTAGAATTGATAGAATATTTCTTTTTACACAGATAATGAATAACCTGACCAATAGCAAAATAATATCCTGCCCAATCTTGGACCATAATACTATCATATTTGAACTTAATACTAATAACACCCATAGTGTCCGAATTAAAAGAATTCCAGCATATCTCACACAACTTAAGGATTTTCAATTATTCATAACAGAAGAGACACAAAACTTCATTAATATAAACTCAGCATCAGACACACATGCTATATTTATTTAGGATGCCCTAAAAGCATATTTGTATGGACAAATAAACAAATGGTTTCATAATAAGATGAAAATTTGGGATAAAGATATAAGAATAATACAGGATAAACTGGACTCACTATATACAAATAATAAAGACAACTCGTCTTCAAAGAATATAAGGAACGATATATACAAACTAAATGAGGAATATAGGTCTATCCTACATCATAAAACAAAGATAACACTAGAGAAATATAGGTTTCTTGCTTATTCTGTAAATCCTAAACATCTATCAAAAAAGAAAAGAGAAGTACATAGTATGCAAGATATATTAGAAGAGTTTAGATGTCACTTTGATGAAATTAATCAATCCACACAACAAATTCAAACACAAGATAACAAGCTATTATATTAACAAGAATATATATAATAAACTAAACAAACAACAAATTGAAGTTATTGATAAACAAATTACTTTATCAGATATACAAAGTCAAGTAAGTAAGCTTAAATTAAACAAAGCTCCAGGTAACGATGGGATTATTCCTGAAATATATAAGATAATGCCCAAAATGGCTATTTCCTTACTACACAAAGTATATAATTTGGCCCAAAGTGATAATATTACACCCCCATCCTGGAAATATACATTTATATCCCCTATTTTAAAACCATATAAAGACCCAAAATTCTGTTCTTCATACAGACCAATATCTTTACTGAATATCGATTATAAGATGTTTATGAATATATTCTCAGAAAGATTGAAGAAATTCTTACCCCACTTAATAGACGAAGACCAGACAGGATTTATAACTAACAGAAGTACTTTTGATAATATAAAACAAACCCTAGCTATTATAGACTTCTCACAAAGGAAGAAAAGGAACTTATCATTAATTAGTCTTGATATTAATGTGGCCTTTGTTTCTATTAACTGGATTTATCTAGTTACTCTTTTGGAATGCTTACATTTTTCACATAATTTTATTAATCTTCTAAAACATTTATATGAAGAAACCTATGCATATATCAAAATAGGGTCATATATTTCCAATAAAATATCTATTAGAAAAGGCACCAAACAAGGATGTCCTCTCTCTCCTCTACTATTTACTTTGATCATGGAACCCTGGGCAAATGAAATAAGAAATAATAAAGAAATAGAGGGTTTGGAAATGGATAAAGACAATATAGCCAAAATCCAGTTGTTTGCGGATGATGTTCTTATCACCACAAAGGGAAATGACTCCTCATTCATGTCATTATATGAACCAATTAAAATGTTTCAAATGATATCCAGTCTATCATTCAATGACAATAAAACAAAAATTCTACCCATATATCCTAATAATAAAAAAATTAAAAAAAGGATGATAGGCAATAATACATATCACATTGCTAACGCAGATCAAATCACATATCTTGGAATCATTCTTGCCAAAGGCATTAAATCAATAATTCAATTAAACTATAACAAATGTTTATAAAATATCCAAGAATTATTTTCAAAATGGAATACAATAATATTTACTACTGAAGAAAGACTAACCATTAATCTTATACATAATACAATCCATTCAAATTCTACCCTCAAAAAGGTTTATAAATAAACTAAACACTTTAATACTAAGATTCTTCTGGTCGCAAAAAAAAAAAAACTAGAATTACTATTAATCAACATACTAACAGTGGGAAGAATGGTGGAATAGCTTTCCCAGATCTAAATCTCTATTCGATTTCCGCTATAATCAGATCAATTTCTCAGCTCTTAGATATAACACATTTAGCTAAATGGAAATCTTTATGGGAAGCATCAGCCAGGGAACTTATAATAAGACCAGCATCATATCGACTAGAATTCATAAATACACCTTTTATATGGATCTTAAAATAATATTTTATCACACATACTAATCCTAATCATACTGCCAGTTACATACATAATATTATAATTAATTTTAGAAACTTCACATATAAACATGTTAAATATAAAGACTATTTTTTTGTTATTTCCTATAGCATATACACAAGAGACTTTTGTTACCTCAGATATTAACAAAATTTCTCAATGAAAAACAATGAACTCAAATACTGGTTCCAGCTAACTTATGAATACAAGACTAGTTCAATGGCTCATATTATACAGGAATATAAACTTAATAATTCCTCATGGTTAGATATGCAAACACTTATACTATATCTTGATAATAAGCTGAAACTAGCTTCATCAACTAGCAAACATGACACCAGGATATTATTACAATTTCTTCAATCAATATTATTACACCAGCAAACATATTCAGGTAGTCTCTCCTTTATTTATAGACTTTTAAGAGAAGAAACATTTTCTTGCACACATAACCACTGGAGTTATTATAGTTTAATTACTCATAATTCCCCAAGTGAGCAAGATAAGGTTAATATGCTACAATCAGCTGGGAAAACATCATTTTCTTTGAAATGGAAGATTTACACATGGAGATTCATGAATAGATCCTTTTATACACCACAAATAATGGACAAAATTAATAAAAAACAGAACATCTGTAATAGATGCAACTCTAATGTAGATATTAACTGGGCACATATGTTTTTTGACTGTCCAACCTTAAATATATTTTGAAATAAAGTAAATGACTTTTTACAAACACTTTTTTTCAGAAAACTTCATATTGAATAAATAATTAATCGTATTTAATACACCCGTTCCACAATGTGTTAGGAAAACCAAATACCCATTACTATGGTCTATATTGGCAGTGGCTAGAAAGATCATAACAAAAAATTGGATTTCAAAACATCCTCCTACATTCTTTGAGTTTACTAATTTATTAAAAGACGTTAGTAATTTACAGATAAGAACCATAACCTCTAGAACTTCTAGAAAGACATATGAATATCATTTATGGGTTAACATACAAAATATGTTGGAAAAAAATGATCATTTCGCATAAAGGTAATTGACTTTCTTGTCATTCATGAGAACAAGTTACAAAAGGAATGTTATTGTGTTTGTTAATATATAAATACTGGCTGTCTATGTACATACTTTAGTTTGTTTGCTTTGTTATTCATATATCCATATTAAATGCTTTAAATATATGTTATCAATTTGTAAATCTATAATGTAAATTATCATATATATGTCTATGTGATTGTTTTCATTATAATCAAAATCAATAAAACTGTTTAAAAAAAAAAAGACAACCATGGGATAATTGTTTAACTCATTCTTTCCAATGAAGCTGTGGAAGTCTGCAGTACAACTTGCAGTAGATGGAGCCTATGTTTTTTGATAGAAAAAAATTATGTCTTCATATTTCAGATAAATGTTCATATCTCTGGAATCACAGAGGTTATTAAAAAAGTATAAATTTCAAACTATTCAGCAGAAACTATTTTATAGTGGTAGTATTCTTAAGAGTCTAGATCTTAAACAGGATTTTATAAGTCACAACAAGCAAAGTGACTAATTAAGTTTGTAATACTTTGTAAGCAACTTACAATATCTCAGCAAACACTCAAGTTATACACAGTCTCAGCAGGATTTTGTTCATTTAGCTTAATGCTTTCATTTGAGGTGAAGCAGTTCTGCCTGTGCTATTTGGCTGTTGAGATATTTAGAAAAAACATGACATTTTTGACAATATAAGTAAATATATGAACAACAATTAATATCTACATGCACTATACAGAGGCCAAATATCAATACATTTGTGTTTGCCATTTTGCAAGCTTTAAGATAAAATGTTTTAATACTTTTTATGTAGCATGGGTTTGGAAATATGAAAGCAAATATGAAAAAGCAATATTTGACACCTAGAGGCATCAGTAGAATGTAACTGCACAAGCACCTGGACACATCACTCTGCTGTAATGAGTTAATGCTACAGGGGTTTCCCCTAATGCAGGCTACAATTAATGCTTTTTTCAACATAATAAAAGGAAACTTGTCTTAAAAGTTCTGTTAATTATGAAATGTGTTAAACAGTAGCACTTGAGAAAAAGGTTTAATATTTCAGGGGCAAAAGGGTGAATTGTCAACTGAAAGTGCTCCAGGCAGAGGTTTCATCTATATCTGTTGATAACATACATGTCAGTAACACAGCAGATCTGTAAAGATAAACAGCAAAAGCAATTTAATGATAAACGTTTTTGTTTGAATTTAAGCCTTTTAAAGATATCTGCTGCAACTGATATTTATAAATTTACATGATAACTTCTGAATGAGTAATCATACTATATGCCTTGGCAGTGTTTCTACGTCATGCCTGGAAAGGGGTTAAAGTCCAGCCTACCTACCCAGTTATCAAAACATTAAATAAATAAATAATTAAATAAATAAAATAACATTGATTTCCCCTGGAGAAATGTAACAGCATGGTTTGGAGAAGACCTTTAATTTCACATTAATTTGGACTAAGATGGACTGTATTTCTATAGAATGGTAAAATTGTTCTGTGATAGTAAACTCTCATAACTGCAATGTTATAATATGGCAATGCCTACTACACATTTATCTGACAATGTGCTACTGAATGGAGGGACCATGACTTGTCAGTCAAGGACGAGATCTTTTTAATTACATCTAGGAAACTGCTAGAATATTAAGTTAATATATATTAACACATCCATGCACCAGAGGGGTTTTGTCCATGATTCATGTAGCAGTCATGTGAGCCAGTCTTACACCATTAGCATTCTGCTGAGCACAGTTTGTTGGATCAACAACAGTATGACAGTATGACAGTCTCCTGGATTTATTAATCTTCCATGCAGGACTAGTCTAGTGCTGCATGGAAGTGGCCAATTAGGAGCAGGATGGCAGCGCACCACGCATAGTAATGAAGGTGCACCATCCGAGCCTCCAGGCTTACACGGAGCATGTACGAGTTCAGGGGCTGTGTCTGAGATCAGAGCTCACCGAATAAACATGCCCCTGCAATGTTGAATAGCAGAAAGTGGAAATAAATGAGCGATACCGCTCATACGTGTCCACAGATCCCCACCAACAGTCCCCCATGCATACAACAGCAACAAGACATAAAGATGAAAAGAAGAAACCCCTGTATTGTAGTCTAAAATCCGAGTACAGCTAACCGTAGGTGCGTGGGTGTGCCCAATGCTTAGCCACAGTGAAAGCAGTCTAAAAGGCTGAAGTGGATAACAAGGACGATATATGCAAATGAAGCATGTCAGCAATAGTGTAGTGGGCAAAGAGTTTGCCTAATGAGCAGGCATTCCCAGTTCGAGTCCCAGCACAGCACAGTCTATTTTACATGACAAAGCATGGTCAAAGCAAAATCTGTAATGCAAAACCCACTAAATAACACACATTTTTATGAACAGGAGTATTGCAGGAAATGCACATGTGAAGAGTCAGTATCATAATGAATAAGGCAGCAGTAAGCAGGCGTAAGCACAGATAAGCAGTAGTAACCATATGTAAGCACTAGTAAGTGTGTGCCAGTGCGTTTGAGCGTGGTTAAGTACTGCCAACACAGATTAAGCAAAGAAGAAGCTAACTGGGTGGAAGACACTGTGACCAGAAGTTAGCAGTGCTAACCTCCATGCAAACCCACTAACAACCACTATAAAGTGCCTTAAGCACACTGCATCTAATGGCCAGTGTTCTGCCCAGCAACAAAACAAACAGCTTCTGCAAGACTGGAACCCAAGACCATGCACACCATACACAAAATTATTTATCACTAAGCCATGCCAGATATGCAGAAATCATATGTTGTCAGAAACATAACCACAGCCCAGTCATGCAACAGCACAGAGAATGTATACCTACAGCTAGATGGACGTGTGTGTGTGCAAATATATTACTATCTAAACAGATAAAACATATCTATAGATGTAGTCACACACACACACACATATATATATATATATATATATATATATATATATATATATATATATATATATATGTAAATATCCAGAGATATATACATATATATCCAAATATATGAACAGATATACATGCAAATACCGACAACTCATTGTCACCTCACAGTAAGACTTTGTCCTGTTCGATTCTCAGATAAAGTGTCTTCTGTGTGGAGACATGCATGAATGGGCGTACCTTCATTGAAGGTTGTGTGTCAGAGCTGACAACTTGGCACGTAAAAATCTACTGCCAGTCATTAGCAGACCGGAGTTCCGCTGTGGTGACCCCTAACCGGGAAAAGCCGAAAGACACAACAACACATATATATGTCAACATCCATATGTCCACATATAAACAGCAAGTTACACATATTTACACAGATAAATGTTCCCATAGGTATATATGGACATAGTTAGAAATATGTAAGCAAATATATACACCCACAGAGGTATATATGGCCAGACATCTGCAGATAGAATTGGTAGATTAACAGACACATATATGTCCAAATGCACCGTGAAAGGCCTTGGCAGGCCCCAAACAATATATGTCATGTATGAATTGGTATATACCCCGCCCAGACAAACACATCTGCCCTGCAATACACAACCAAGCTCAATGTAATGTACATGTGTCATTGAAATAGGGATTTAAATTAGCCCTCGGTCATGTTCCACATGTTGACATCACATCCCCCTCTCCCCCCACCCATTAGGCGTCCTGAGCAGTACAGACCCATCCAACCAAGGCCATCCCTGACCCATACATTCATTACCCACAGTTCTGCTTCTCCCCCCCCCACTGCACACACGCAGCCACCATCTCAACCCTGGTTACTGGCCCGTAGCTACCACACCACCACACATTGCCCCCCCTCTAAACCCCCCCTCGGGACCCATCCCTTATGTTGTCCCGACCCAAGTATCCTAGGTCTGGCACATGCCATAGTCCATGCACATAGCCATGGGTACCTATGTAACTCTGGGTGTAGACGAAAGTTGTATACCCAATGTTCAGGCTGTCCCGCATGGGACGAATGATTACCTGGTACTAACAATAGATTTCATGTATGACTCTGTGTACACTAATGGATTTAGTTGTAGGTATCGCAAAGCATACATGGCACACAAGGTTGGCCAGTATGCACACAAAACACAGTGCCCAGCAATAACAGGCAACATTACAGGATATGTAGCTAAATATATAGAGGTATGTGTGTGTATATGTACCCATAACTACATAGAGATATACCTCTCCCTCTCTGTAGTAGAAATGTATACATACATAGACAGACATATATAAATACCCACATATAGATATATACATATGCAGACACCCATACATCCACATGTCGTTAGATATATATAAAGCAATATATATATATATATATATATATATATATATATATATATATATATATATATATATATAAATATATATATATAAAGCAATATATATATATTTACATATACATATATATATATATATATATATATATATATATATATATATATATATATATATATATATATATGTGTGTGTGTGTGTAAAAAGAGATGAAGGCGAAAACTGTCACAAATGAACTCAAAAAATTTGCCTAGAAATTCCTATGTAGGGCCCGCAACACAAACGGATGAAAAAATATTGTTGTTGAAAGTTGATATTTTATTTTGTTCAGTAATGTACGCTTCCACAAAAACCACAGACTAACACAAATAACCTTGTATGTTTTCGACAAACCTCTTCCTCCGAAACAAAACATCAGTAACAATTAATTGATGATTTATATACTCTATCCAATTAATAGTATAATGATCTGTCCAATGAAATAAAACTGGTTCCCATTGGACAGATCATTATACTATTAATTGGATGGAATATATAAATTATCAATGAATTGTTACTGATGTTTTGTTTCTGAGGAAGAGGTTTGTCGAAAACGTACAAGGTTATTTGCGTTAGTCTGTGGTTTTTGTGGAAGCGTACATTACTGAACAAAATAAAATATCAACTTTCAACAACAATATTTTTTCATCCGTTTTTGTTGCGGTCCCTACATAGGAGTTTCTAGGCACATTTTTTGAGTTTATATATATATATATATATATATATGTGTGTGTGTGTGTAAATATACACATATATATAGCTAGGATATGATACAGCAGTTAAGAATTACATATGTTCACAGGCAGTGCCAATGGGGGTGAGGGGCCCAGTCAACAAACGTGTAGTATCAACCACTCCCCCCAGCTAGACAAGTGAAACATACAAACACACAATAAAAGTAAACAAACCACTGGTTCCCTAACTACAGGCAGGATACTACCAGTGGGAGACACCCACCAAGTCTAATCTTGAAACAAAGACAAGAAAGTTCCTTGTGGGACAACCCCAAAATTTTATGGAAATTTGGGTTTCCAGGCAATACATAGATGTCCTACGGCAAGCATGCATGTTCTTGGACTACAAGACTGGGGAAGCCTGATGATTCATGGGGCAAAACAACATATGTGATGGATCCTGAGAAGTGGAGAGTGGGCAGTGTGTAGTGGTGCATTTAGACCCGACCTGCACCCAGAGTAAGGAAGAGCGCTGTAGAGGAGGTGCAGGGGGGGAACTATGGGTATGAATCTATGGGCCTAGGCATGCAGGTGTTGGCTGGAGCGGTTCTATGTGGACTGCCTCAGGGATGTAAGCAACAGTGTGCATTGGGCAGAGCTGCCACCTAATCAGCAGCCATGCCCGGTACGAGTCCCACTGCAGCAAAGTCTAGTTTACATGACAAAGGATGGTATAACCAGATGTGTTGTTGCAAACCCACTAAATGACACCAAAGAACACATGGTCACAACACCCCACTGTAGTCATGTAAGCCGAACTAACTGGCATCACAAAGTATTATTGTTGTCCTCACCCCCACCCAGGGGTGTGAGTGTCCAATCCTACCCCCAAATGCAGGGTATATACACAGCTGTCACTGTAGAAGAAATGGCCAGCTGTGGACCTTCCCATCAGCCTTCCTGCACATCCTGGACATGTCCCCTACTATCAGCCCAGCTCTGTGGCCCATTAACACCACTTACTTATCGACCCCTGTTTCATTACTAGTAATGTTCACAGTCGCAAGTAGGTGACACCCTCTTCACAACTATATTGACAGAATCTGGAACCTCCAACCCACATGTATTACAGCAGCTGTCCCACACAACATATGTAAATAATGCATGAAGGAAAACCTCAAGCACACTTGGATCACCATCTGCTCACCACCTGGTAAAGTCCACCCCCCTAAATAACACTGTATACCCCTACACCAGCTAGTGACACCGACACCTCCTTTCCTGCCTTGCATACAAACTCCAACATCTTGCAAACCTGCACTACTGCTCCTCCACCAATCAGTCCAATGGCCTACTATACAGTTAAAATGTCCCTCCCTCTATCTAGCTACCTACTCCTTCACTATTCACTTCTACTCTACCACACAGGTATGGCATAACTAAACCTAACCTGAATACCTGAGTGTAACCTATCCAGAACTGTTAAACTGGAATCCCACTTCACCTTAAACTGACCTTGTCAACAATCATACCTCACATGTACACCTGACTTAAGCATGTATAATACCAACATGTTAATGTGAACTAAGCATGAAGGATGTGGTACATGGCTATGGTAAGTCTATTACTCTCTATGAATGTGTACACCTCAGTAGTATGTGTAATGTGTAGCTGGGTTGTACTGTGGAGCTGCACTCCCCAGGCCACCGCTGACAATTTGGGAAGCATCCAGTCGGATTGTCTCAGACATCAAATGTGAACTAAATAACATGAAGCAGCATGGAGGTATGCGGCAGCAAATGGAGTTATGCCTGTTTGGGCGGTGGTAAGCAATGCCCACACTGGTTAAGCAATGTGGAGGCCAACCCAGTGAAAGACTCCATAACCAGAGGGCAGCAAGTCTGAGCCTCGTGCACACCAGCGCATACCCGCCTACACTTCCTCCACAGTGCCTTAGGCACTCTGTAGCCAACAGTTCTCGTCGTGCCCAGTAACAAAAAAAACAGCATTCCCAGGTTCCAACCCCCCCCCCCCCCTGCACACTATAGTCCAAGTGAATTACCATGAGGGCATGGCAGATATACAGTCAGCTGCTGTTATCACAAACATATCATCCAGCACAGTCAGTCAACAGTATAGGAAATGTATGTAAGTATGTAGATTAATACCAGCAAACATGTGCACATTGCTCAATCACAGTATTCCAAGCAGTCTATGAGTATCAATGAACAGTGCCTGTCCACACATACTGTGAGAACAGTAGTCTTGCATAATACTGAAGAGAGGAATGAAAAATGGGTCATGCTGTGGGGGCATGCTTCATGCATAAAATGTCATGTCTGGGGCGTTGCATCTGTGGAACTGGGAGATGAGGCTGGTCTGGTGTGTGAGCAAACCACTGCTTTCCAAACCCCTGGCAGGATGCTACCAGTGGGAAAAACAGTGAAGACCAGCAAAGTCTACTTGTGACACAACAGGTCCGTCCCTAGTGGGATGAACCAAACTTTGTGGGTCACATAGATGTTTCCACCAGTATCGGAGGAGGATCAAGGGAAGGCTCAAACATACGTCGACTAAATGGATGAAGAGCCTGCAGAAGGTTGCATCAAGACAGTATAATGGAGGAGTACCGAGACGTGCAGAGAGGGAAATGTGTGGAGGTGTGTTATGGCAGGGCTAGCAACTGGAGAATGGATGGATTCTGTGCACGTGAAGCTCGAAGGCCGGGGAAATGGAGCATGGTTATGACATTAAGGTAGAAATATGCAAATGAAGTGGAACAGCAATAGTCTAGTGGGCAGAACATTTGCCTAACAAGCACGCATTCCCAGTTCGAGTCCCATTGTAGCACATTCTATTTTCCATGTGAAATCTGTATATCAAAATTGTTTTGCTGTATAACCTACTAAATAACATTTATACTTGAACAGGAGTACTGCATTAAATGCACATGTGAAGTGTCAGTGTCATAATGAATAAGGCACTAGTAAGCAGATGTAAGCAGAAATAAGCAGTAGTAAGCATAGATAAGCAGTAGCAAGCATGTGTAAGTGTGTTTGTGCAGGGGTAAGCATGGCCTACACAGATGAAGCAAAGTAGAAGCTAACTGAGTACAAGGAAATGCACCTGGAGGTTAGCATAGCTTAACTCCGTGCAAACCCATGCACACCTACGTACAACTGCTCAAATGTTCCATAATCACTCTGTATCCCACGGCCGGTGTTCTGCACAGCAACAAAATATACAGCCTCTGCAAGGCTCAAACCCAGGACCCAGCACATCATACACAAAGTGAATGACCAGTAAGCCATGGCAGATGTACAAAACCCTCTTAGTTTCGCAAACATACATCCAGCACAATCAGTCAACAGCACAGGAAATGTAGTAATATCATACCACACAACCGCGTAATGCAAGAATTCCAGACAAAGTGTACCAAACTGTGGGTGCAAATAGAGATATCTGTCAAATACTGCCCTAATACACTTAAAACGTTGCTAGATACACAATTATATGTACACAATTTTAAGATGTACATATATTTTGAAGGAGATGAAAAGTCAGAAACACGAAGGTGTCGGCACAAGTGACTGACTTCAATCCTAAGGCCATCCATGTCAATTGCCAAGAGAATGCAGTACAAGCCAAAGATATAAGCCGAACATGCATGGGCATATGAACAGATATATATCTGTAAATGTAGACAGGCAGCTATAGGTATACATATGTGTATGTATGACTCACAAATAATCATATAACAGCACTCATACATAGATAGATAAATATGTTCAGTGTATATATCCATATATATATATATATATATATATATATACATATACACTCACATAGATATATACATATCTAGATCTATATCAATGTCCATATCTATCTCTCTATATATTAGGGTTTCACATATATAATTATGCAGATATACGTATATATATATATATATATATATATATATATATATATATATATATATATATATATATATATATATATATATATATATGTATATATATATATATATATATATATATATATATATATATATATGTATATATATATATATATATATATAGAGAGATATATATATATATGTATACAGATAGACATGTGTATAGCATTTTCACATAGGAACAAACTCCTGATCCACTCAGTACAAAATAACAGACCATAAGCACAGTTAATGGGGGTGGGGGCATGAATGAGGGACAGCTGGTAATTATTGCTATGTAACCCCTCCCCCCCAGCCTTAACGGATATGTTGTGCAATCAACTGTCCAGCACATACAGTACATGACTTCAGGACCCTCAACAACACAGCTACAATGCTCCAACAGTAATACAAGTCACCTGTACATGTCAGGGCAACATCTGTAACATATCATGCAGAAAAATCATTCTACTGCAGGGAATGTACAATGTGGAAGGGGTACACTACAACGGTACAGATATGCACCCACATCTATACATTGACAATTATGTTCAGGTATGCATATATATATATATATATATATATATATATATATATATATATATATATATATATATATATATATATATAGGTTTACCTTTATATCGTCGATCACACTTTGTCGACCGGCCACTTAATTGATGCAGTTTACGAGAACCAAAACCACGAAAAATGTTAAATATCGAAAAACATCCGACATTCGACATTTCCGGCCCTGCCACACCTCCACACCATTGCTACCATGGGTCAAAAAGGGGCGATGTTTTGTTGTTTGCTTATTCGGAATTCGATATTGGAGACGTCCGCATTTCGGCATTCGCGGAAGTCGTTTTGCCCATATTGGGATCAACGATATAAAGGTAAATCTATATACATACATATATATATATATATATGAGATATATAGGTACATACACATATACACAGACAAAAGGTATTAGTAGCCATACATATGTAGAAGTAGTGTGGACATATTGGGTGCAAAGTATATCCCTCAACCACAAGCCCTGTAACTGGTACTTGTGACATGTGTATTTTGGCAACCATTCCCACAAAGGGAATACTTACATTACACATATACCCATTCACAATTCAAAGGACATGACCGACACACAGGTATGTATACATAGACAACCTTTATTTGTGTATTGTACAATAATGTATGCCATTACTTACAGCACATAAAATTTGACTTATTTAATCAGTGAGGAATGCAAGGCCCACACAAAACAGTAGACGCAGACAGTGCGGATATATAATATACTATGCTGTCCGGCCAAGCCCTTCAATTTGTACAACTGTAGACAAAGGATTTGCCATCAAGATAAGTAACAGTAACCAATAACAGATGTAGTTCAGCAGCCTACAGTTACACCCTGCAGTCAAGGCCTAGGGGAAATGTATTACTTGTGGTAATGTCTATGTATCTGTCACATGTATGGATCCTGACCAACAAATGTTGTGGGAGTCCAAGATATGACTGGGATGATAGCAGGAATGCTAGCAGTAAATAATGATAGGCCATTACCGAACAACCCCTAACTGTATCACAGCAGGACAAAGCCAGCCATATATGTGAAAGACAGAGGCAGGAACACAGGGCCATACTCGCAATATTGCTGTTACACACCCTGGAAATTGCTGGTGTTCCAGGATTTGTTGCAACATACCCTTATGCGGGAATAAGACGTCAGGAACACAAATGGATATAGCCATGTACTGATAGCATGCAACAGACAGATTGCCGGGGATATATCTAGGACAAGACCTGTGTGGTGCACAGGCAAAAGCAAACAGACAATCCACTGGCCATCATGTGGTCAGGCCCACAGTTGAGAGGTATGCAGACAGACTGCATTCCATCCTAAACTACTATGTACACGCAAACAATGCAAGACCAGCAATATAAAATGCACATGACAACACTACTCACTCAAGTCTGTAGGTCTGGAGCATCTTACAATTGTGTAGTTGGCCTGTGTCTGCAAGTCCTGCTGTAAGAGGTACTGCAACCTGCTATCTGTAACACTGCTGCCCACATACAGGAAGGATGTCCTCCATACTGGAAAGTTGAAGGGACAACGCCCAGATGAGTCAGCAATTTATAGTATGGGGTTTCCATGACAGTGGTTAACTGAATCACTACACAGCAGGCTGCACGCATTTAGCAACTATTGCACACTGATTGGTGCAGAGCCCATCACCTGATCATGTGCATCACCTACAAAAGCCATGCTGCGATCCATTCAAACCAACTCAATAACTCTAGCATATATATATATATATATATATATATATATATATATATATATATATATATATATATATATAGTGGCACTAACAATGGCATGCAGGTGAAATAGTCTTTAACAGGCCAGCACAAAGCATAGAACAAACACATAGCACAAAGCTTAGTACAATGCAACATATGTCCCAATGGTAGGTAAGCAGCTGACATAACAATTGCATTCTGTGAATGGTTTGTTGTAGCTGATATGGTGGGGGGAGACAAATATGTGTATTAAGAACTATGGTAACCCTGCTGTATGGGTGGCTCAGACCTGTTTCCATCTTTATGTCTTCCAGGGAACATGGCACACTGTTGTCTGCCTGCATATAGCGCCGCTGAGACTGAGGTTATTATCGACCACCTGGTACAGCACTACAAACAGCTGTTTGGGTGGACAGCCCACAACCAGCAGGAGAGGACCACTCTGTGGAATGAGCTAGTCCACAGGGTCAGTGATGTCGGACTGCATAACCACAGCTATGAGCATGTCCGGCATCATTGCACTGACCTGCTTCACCATGTACGTCAGCATGCAGCTGCCATACGGGGGGGGGACACCTCGCAACATGGGGGGGGCAACCCCTCACCCGAGTGGAGGAGTTTCTCAGCAGCCTTGTGGCACCTGCCCGCCTGCAGCAACAACACCTGGCAGGGCACATTGTGGAGGTGGGTGCCACAAACACACCAGCTGAGCAGCTTGCAGGTAAGGCCCGATGTCACATTGATACACCAATGTTGTTTATGCATCTGCATCTGTACAGGTACATCATGCAAATCTGAGATGTCATATACATAGTCTGCTGCTATGTAGTAGTAATAAAGAGTTGTGTATTAAGCTGTAATATTGTGGAATTCTACTGTTGATGTAACCTAATGCTGCACTCACCTTTTATGAATGCCACACCTGTGGCCACTGACATAAACTTTCTCACATTTCTATGTAGGTCCCTCCAGGATACCACCATGGCAGCAGCCCACAGCTGGTGAGTATGGTTCGTGTTCATGCATGATGATACACTGGGCATGTAATAGCTATGGGATATCCCATGCACACATCTAACACACCTACCTATACTGCATGCTGTACAGGTTCATATTTTGTTGCTGTGAAATGCACTGCATCACAATAGAGACCATGCCGGGGTATCAGAAGGGTACAACAGACCCATGCATGATAACTAACATCTTGTCAATGTGCAATGTGTCCATAGGGATGTGAAGTATGGCAGGACACATGGCCTACAGTAGGGACATGTGTGAATCAGCACCACCATGGCTACAGCTGCACACAATCGGGTTAAGTAAACATGCAGACATAACTCTGACCCCACAGCACTCTTGACAGCAGTGTGTGCTCTTCAAGGGATGTGCACATGAGTAGACCTTGCAACCATGCAAAGGTCTGGGACATGTGTAGGGCACCCACCACAGCCATGGTAAGGTCTCCTGGTTGCCAGTGTAATAGTCTTGTACTGGTCATACATGCACTGCTGATGTTGAGATCTGTAATGCAGACATCAGGCATTCACAAATGATAGCTGTTCACATATCATCCCAGGTATGAGTATGCTATAACACATAGGGGCTGTGAGCAGTGGAGTTGACATAACCGACACAGTACTACATATGCAGCAATGGTTTCTACTCCTGCGAGATATGGTGCACAGTACAAGGCAGGGTGTGGAACAGGTCCACAGTAACACTTTGTACATGGGTGCAGTGTTAACAAAGGGAAGGGCCATCACCTACCAACACAGTCCATGCCTCACACACATGTATACTGTCGCTAGCATGAAGTCACTATAGTTGCACTGCATGCTGTTGAGCACCATATGTAATGCATGTTGACAGAAGAGTAATGGGAGGTCTGTGTGTACAAATGTTGTGCAAATCCACATGTAGGAGGGCAGTGTGTGTGTGTGTGTGTGTGTGTGTGTGTGTGTGTGTGTGTGTGTGTGTGTGTGTGTGTGTGTGTGTGTGTGAGTGAGTGTGTGTGTGTGTGTGTTGATTGTGTTTGTAAGTGCAATCTAGTGGAGTGTGGATGATGCATGTCAGATGTGTGTGTACATGTGTATCTGTGTGTGTGGGTGTCCATGTATGCACAGGCATAGTGGGATTGACCACATGGCGGTACTTCCCCTTGGGATTGTGCTATACATGTACATGGAGTGAGACATGGGACACCATGACAACCTGTCTGGTATGTGAAGACAGGACAGCTGATAGCATAACAAGGTCTGTAGCATGGAACATACATTGGGAGGTGAAATACATGCCAGGTATACTCATCATATTGCCATCAGCAGATAGGTAACTGGCTACCCACATATGCAGCACTACAAATGCAATGGGGAATTACCACAGCACATCAGTGAGTATATCCAGGTAGTACTATTGTCTGCATGATAGGTCACGTGTGCAGCAGATGTGGCATGGACTGAGCAAGACTGTAGTATGAGGCTCTGGTGTGTGACATATGTAGTGAATGTAGCAGCCCTAACCATATAAGGGCCATGTACACCATTACTGCCCATACACAGGGTAATACGGGATGACAGCAGTGAGGCCATGTACAACCTACTCCACCCAAGCAGGGAGATGATGGAGTAACAGGTCAGGTGTTGTGATCACACATGTAGGCATAGAGAGGAATGATATGTTAATGGGCAGTAGTAATGCGTGTATATTAGCAAGTGCCATATAGGATGGGGAACATATGTAACTGAATGTGGGACTATCTGAAACCCAGGGAAAGTGAGGTAGTAAGGTGGCTGTCACTGTGAGTGTGTGTACTGCTATGCAATGCTGTACAGGTCTTAAAGTGTGTATTTGTTTCCTCACAGGTGAGGAAGTAGGTCAGGGTCCCTCCTGCATGCAGACTGAGGTAGGTGTCCCTACAGACACCGATGATGATGATGCTACAGGTGAGGCACAGGTGGGGTTGTCAGAGAAAGACACTGCACCAACATGTATCATCACCCTCCTAGCCACTCTAAGCCCACACACAGTTACAGTGCCCCTACAAACCCCATCACATGTGGCCATAGCAGAGGGACAGTTGGCGGTTGGTGGCAATGACCAGGAAAGTGTGGTGTCCATGCCAACTGTGTCAGATCACAGTCAGCATAGCCAGATGTCCAGAAGGCCACCACATTGGCAGATGTACCCTGGTGCTCGTAGAAGGACCATAGGTCATCATGCCCTTGGCAGAGGCGCCACAACTGATAGCACCAGGAGCATGTTTCAGGCCATAATGGAGGCACAGGCACATATGGACATGCACACCAGATAGGGCCTGAGGCTGCAGAAGTCTGCTTTCGCAGCTGTAAGTGGCAACCTCCATGAACTCGCTGGTGCCTTCCGTGAATTTACCGAGGTCATGGAAAGACGATGGGGTAAGATGGTGGGCCTCCTCGACCGTGGTATGTCTGATGTCTGTGCTAGAACCTGTGGTGGGAGTGGTGCAATGGCCATGTGGATGTAGGCCAGAAACAACAGCAGCTGGCAGTCAATGTGGACATGCCAGGATGCCCAGCCACTCCCATAGTGGAAGTACCAGCCCCAGCACACAACTGGGTCTACGGTCCACACCACACCATATAATGCCTCATGCACTTGGCCCTGGCCAGTCCCAGGTGGGACATGGTTACAGCAGACATATGTCATCATCAGGGGAGAGTAGCACCTCAAAGTCTATACCTGCACGTGCCCATGGAACCCCTGGCAGGCACAGTCAGCGTGTCCATGGCCAGAGGCAGTGAACTGCACACCCTGCCAGGTATGGTCTTCAGCTGTCCATCACCAGTATAGGGCAGCCACATGGCAGAACTGTGTGCATGCATACCCACACACTATGCAACCATACCTAGGTTGACCCCATACCGACACACACCACATCACCACGCCCCAATCAAAGAACCACACCCCTCACCCACACACATGGTGACACATGTTTGGACCATCCTTGGCCTCTGGAAAACCAGCAACACACCCTGTGCATATGATGATACCTGTGCCACAGCCCTGTCATCCATAACATTGATGCAGTGACAGGCTAATATGGTTCTGATGCCCACAGTGACTGTAATAGAGTGCTGCAATGTACTGCAGTGTAAGCTATATTCAGGGGTAATGTGTAATGCATACATGTCAGGTAGTGTAGCCATGCAGCTAAGATGACTTTCACACACCCTGTGCATATGATGATACCTGTGCCGCATCCCTGTCATCCATAACATTGATGCAGGGACAGGCTAATATGGTTCTGCTGCACATGGTGACTGTAATAGAGTGCTGCAATGTACTGCAGTGTAAGATGTAGTCAGGGGTAATGTGTAATGCATACTTGTCAGGTAGTGTAGCTATGCAGCTATGATGCATCTCAGCTGTTGGTAACACTGAGTGTTATCCCCATACTGTTATCCATTTGTGCTGTAGGCATACATGTGTCAGCAGGAGGATGGTCTGCAGTCATATTCCACAAGGGTATGTCACTGTGGTAACACCATGACCATGACATATCTGGTGTACAGTTGCACACATGTCACAGGTATGTATAACAGTTATTGCCCATGCAACATTGATCAGTGGCCTGCTGGTACAGGTAGAATCTGCACCCTTATGTCAACACATACACACACATCCTTAGTTGGCGACACTTTGTCTAGACCTCTCCCTAGGTATGTAGTGCTACTGAACTGTGTGGCTTTCATTGCACACACAACACCATCTTTAGGGTGAGGTGTGTACCAGGTCACATGTTACATGCAGAACATCCACAGACACGTGCAATATGGTAATTGGGATGTAATGTTTGTATATGGAAACAAATAGTGTGTCATACCATCATATACACATTGACTGACACATAACAGGTAGACACCCATCTTAGAGACCTGGGTGTATTGTTGCTAACTAACTAGTCCATGTGTCCAATGTGTTACAAGTAGGCTGCACATAGCACATGTGTAATTGGGCTGTATCCTGTCATCTATTACCTGTATGGGTGATGGTGACAGTGGCCACCAGAGAGTGGTACGTGGGCCATATACCAGGTGTACCATGGAGTAAAGACAATGTACACAGCACTCACATCCCCTACTGGATATTGTACACACTGGAACCCATCTTGATACTCTGACATACCCACAATCATACATTGGCCACAACGCCAAAACAACCCATTGCATATCACAACAGTGGTACCACAGCAATATGCATGTAATGCACATGCCAAAGGCATAGTAGGGTGTTGCATTGCATTGCCATGCATATGGGTGACAACAACAATATCTGTACTACTGTGTGGCAATGTGTATTGTAATAGGAGTATGTGGCCTCGGAATGGTATACCCTACAGATATGCAGATATGCACACATACACACACGTGGCAGACCTCAGTGAGATTCCCATGCCTACCGACCAATTTGTTCAACACTATTGTGCTGGTACTGCAAGGCACATGTAGCTGTTAGGGAGAGGAGTGTAACAGGCTATATGTCATGTCTAATACAGCAGTGGCCACATCTGACTATGGCAATGGGAGTGGTGGCGGTTGTGAAGGCAGGCATGGACTTTCCAACTACAGGTGTACTAACACACACACAATGCTTTCCTCAGTAATGCACACATACATATGTCAATACTGTGGTGCATTGCTGCAGGTGGTCATAGCTGTGTACCTGGCTGTTGTCCATGGAGGAACTGGATGTGTAGGGGGTGTGTGTACATTGGTATCATGCCACCTGCTATGTGCCAGCAGGCAATCTATTGGCAGACACCACATTAGTGACTGGCAGGGTGAGAGTGACATGCATCAGCCAATCCTTTGGGTGCCTTCTACACATGGCCACCAAGGTGGTCCAGTTGACATGTATGCAACATGTCGTACAATACATGGTTAGTGTCTGTGATGGAGACCTGTACCCAAGTAGGTTCATTTGCCTGTGGTAGTGCAGTGTAGGTACCAGTGGCTAACTCCAGATACACATGTATCCACTGGTTTCAGAAACATATCATCCAGTCCAGTCATGCAATAGTACAGAGAATGTATACCAAAATCTAGATGTATGTCTGTGTACATATCTACACAGATACAACATATATACAACTGTACATATATATATATATATATATATATATATATATATATATATATATTTCTGACACTATATACATATATATCAGTACATATATATATATGAGCATATATACATGCAAATGCCTACATTGACACATATATGTGTCGACACCTATATGTCTACATATAGACAGCAAGTTATATATGTGTACACAGATATATATCTATGTAGGTATATACAAACATAGGTATATATATATATATATATATATATATATATATATATATATATATATATATATATATATATATGTTAGGATATATATATATATATATATATATATATATATATATATATATATATATAAATATATATATATATATATATATTTATATATATATATATATATATATATATATATATATATATATATATATATATATATATATATTTTTTTTTTTTACATTTGTTGACCGGGCTAGTCTAACTGGATACATGTCCATTTTCAGTAGAGGCCCAGGGAGATAAGCTCCATGCAAAACAAAAAAATAACAAAAACATTTATATTTACAATGATGTTACAGGTTAACACAGAATTATCAAAGAGGTCTGAATACCTCACATTGCAAAATGCATGTACAATACACAGTGCAGGTAGAATACATACTATAGCCTGGGGAGATAAGCTCTGAGGATAAAAAAAAGAAGAAATAAAAATATTTATATTTACAATGAACATTACAGGTTAACACAGAAATTATCAAAGAGGGCAGAATACTTCACAGTGCAAAAAGCAGGCACAATGCAAATTACAAAGAGGGCAGAATACTCCACAGTGCAAAAAGCAGGTACAATGCAAATTACAGGTAGAATACAGAATATAACAAAAAAGGTGGTTTATTGTATAATTATATTAATAAAGAGTTGTCACGCTATAAGTAAGCACAGAGGACGAAAAAAGGTTAGGTATAGGAAATGGTATTGTGGTTAATAAGGAAAGTAGAACTTGTTATTGAGAAGTAAAGGGTAGGCAGTGCCTAGTTCGAAGAGAAAGATGATTAGTCAGGTTTAGTGCAGGGGCATAACCAGTGTGTTCTCAGGAAAAGTTTCAGTCTGTTTTTGAAAAGTGATGTAGAGGAAACTGAGGAAAGTTCACTGGGGAGAAGGTTCCAGGATTTACTAACAGTATTAGTGAAAAGAGAATCCCCAGCCCTGTTATTAAATTTAGAGGGATTTACAAGAAGTTTATGTGATGAGCGCAAGGATTTCAGATTATTATAGGGGATGATGAGGGTAGATAGTATAGGAGTACTGGAAGGTTGGTAAAGAGTCTTATGGGCAATGGTTAGTTGGTGGAATTTAAGCAGATTCTGAAGTTCAAGCCATTCTAGCTGCTTAAGATTATAACAATGATGGGTTCTAAATGGGTTGCCTGTAGCAAATCTGGCAATGTTATTGTAGGAGATTTCCAGTTTGGTGAGGTTATTTTTAGATAGATTAGTATATATGGGTGAGGCATAGAGGAGTGTAGAGATTAGATGAGTGTGAGCAATAGTTGTTCTGGCTGTTGGTGAAAGGAAGGGTTTGATCCTGTAGAGACAGCCGAGTTTTTTGTTAATGGTTTTTATAGTATTGTTGATATGGATATAAAAGTTAAGATTGTTGTCTATGGTGATAACAAGTAGTTTGGTAGTTGGGTCTGGTGATATAAGAGTACCATTAGTGGATGTAACTGAGAAGTCTATTGGGGAGGACTTAGTGGACTTAAAGTAGGATTAAAAAGGAGGAGTTTAGTTTTTGGGGGTTCAAGAGGAGGCAATGTTGTGTAAACCATTGTTCTACTGTATTAAATACATTTTGGGTAAGGGAGTGAAGTTTGGAAGTGGATGTGGCTGTGCATATAAGTGTGGAATCGTCTGCATATTGTATACATGTAGCTTGGGGGATTGCTAGATGAAGGTCATTGATAAATATGGAGAAAAGAAGGGGTCCTAATATGGACCTTTGAGGGACGCCAAGGTTAATGGGCAGGTGGGTACATAAAATATTGTGCCAAAGCACCACCTGTTGTCTGTTATCTAAATAGGACTGGAACCATTTTATAGTCAGTGCATCTAGTAACAGGGATTTGAGGATATTTATAAGTATTTGGTGATTAATCATACCAAATGCTTTGGAAATATCAATAAATAGTGCAGAGGAAAGTATATTGGAGTTACTTTTTTTGTTAATACAGTCAGTAAAGGAAATGAGGGCAGAAGTATTGCTGTGGGTAGGTCTGAAACCATGTTGACAGCTGGAAAGCAAGTTATTTTTGATTAGGTGGTCTAGCAATTGCCTATGGATGCATTTTTCCATAAGTTTTGCCAAAGGTGAAAGTAGGGCTATGGGACGGTAGTTGGAGAATTCAGTAGAGTTTCCGCCTTTATGAAGGGGGATAATATGGGAAAGTTTCCAGATGCTAGGGATGTGTCCTTCACTGATGGTTCTATTAATCAGAATGGAAATGGGATAGGCAATGGATTTGGCTGATTTTTGTAGATATTCAGCAGGTATTTGGTCTGCTGAAGGAGAGCATGGTTTCAGTTTTTGGATAAGTGTAAGAATATATGTTGTAGGGACTGGTTGGAAGAGAAATTGAGGGGGTGGGGTTGTGTTAGAGGTAGGTATAGTTAAGTTGTTAGGTGATAGCTGACTGGCAAGTGTTTGAATGGCCTCAGTGAAAAAGGTATTGAAGGCATTGGCAGTATGCTTGGGATTCTCCTGGTTTGTGCCTTGTGGGTTTGATGTAATGGATTGACCTGGGTGTAGTAGTTGGTTAATACTTGCCCAGAATTTTTGTGGGTTATTATGTTTAGTTTTCTGGAACTGTAGGTAGTATTTTTTTATCAGATAGTATAGCTTTCTTAGTGTCATTTCTCAGCTGTCTGAAGTTGTATCAGTCTACAGGATTTTTAGTCATTCACCATTTGGCCCAGTATCTATTTCTGAGGTGGATTTTTTGTTTGGTTTCTTTTGATAGCCATGGGGCAGATTTAGATCTAATTCTAATAGAGCAGGTTGGTGTATGGTCATCTAGAATGGCTAGGAATTTGGAATTAAAGTATTTAACAGCTTCCTCCAATGGGATGTATTTTAAGGGGGACCAGTCACATGCTCCTAGTTCACTTTGAAAGAAATCAGGGTTAAAATTTTTCTTGGACCTAATATTCCTGAAAGTGGTTGGAATGGAAACATTGGTCTTATGCCTGATGATGTAGGTAAGTGAGTGGTCACTTACATCATCATGGAAGGTTCCAGATTCATATATGTGGGGATGGTTATTTATAAGAATCCAATCCAAGGAACTTTCTTTCTTATTAGGCTTGTTTATTCTGGTAGGGCAGGTAATGGTTTGAGAAAAAACAAATAGGTTAATGTGGGTGGTAGGGTGGTTGCTGCTGCAGCAATTCCAATCAGTGTTAAATCACTTAGGATTATGGTTTCTTGGGGCACGTTTTGAGATAGCCAGCAGAGGATATCTTCTATGGTGGCATTGTTATTGCCAGGAGGTAGATAGATACAGACAATATAGATGGATTTGAAAGTGTTGAGTTGAAGTTTGGAAATAAGAATTTCTGCAGTAGAATCTACAGGTGGTTTAAAGTCATGTGTGGTAATCTGTAACCCTGATTTAAATAGGATAGCTATTCCCCCGCCCTTCTTCACTGCACGGTCAAGTCTGAATATATTATATCTGGGTGGGATGATTTCATTGTCTTTAGTTACAGGCTTTAACCAGGTTTCTGTTAAACAAAGAATGTCAAAGGAGTAGACTTCTAAGAGAGCATGGAGTTGTGAGATTTTATTATTAATGCTACGTATATTGAGGTGAGCTATAAAGAGTGAGTTTATTGGTTGAGTATGGGAATGAATGTTGGATTGGGATTATGGAGATGTATGGTAGGAACTGTTGTTGGGTCTGGATTTGGGTGAATGTCTCCATCTTTTAATGAGAGAAGTTGTATAAGAAAGGTTGGATTTGGGAATCTACTGTATAGATGTGGATATTTTCTGGGATTGAGAGTGTTATATCTAATGTGGAGTATTCTATGAAATTTTGCCAGTAGATAGCTGGGTGTAGATGTTATGTTTACATGGTTAGAGAGTATCGGTAGGGAGGAAGAGGTAGTTAGCTTATTGGGGTAAAGAAGGTGTGGATATAATGAGTGTTCATAGGAGGTAAGTATGTAGGCTAAAGTTAAAGGTGGTAGAATAAGTAGTAGAAGTAACAGCTGTAAGTGTAAGTGTGTTGGGGTGGATAGTTTATACATTTGGATGTATTAGTAGTTAGGTGCCTTGTTGTAGGTATGGGAGTAAAGTAGGTGTGGGTAGGGAGAACTGGAGGGTGTGGTTGGAGAGATAGGGAGTGGTTAGAGAAGGATGAATAGGATTGTGAGGGCCAATGGTAAGGTTCCCTCAGAGTGATGGGAGGGGAAAAAAGTGTGGTTAAGTAGTATAAAAGTAGGACCCCTGGGGTGGGTGGGAATTGGGGGGTAGGGTAGGGGAGCGGAGTGAGCCCGCAGGGCGAACAGAGCGGGTTGAGACAGGTAATGAAGCAGCTGGAGAAGAAACAATCAGCAAAGCTGGATACTGAATGTAAGGTAAGTCAGGAGTGGGTAAGAGCAGAGATAAGTAAGGAGTCTATGATGGAATAGGTAGTTGTAGACAGTTGTAGTAAAGGGTGAGGAGAGAGAATTAAGAGCAGGTCTGTGACTTCAGAAATGTTAAGGTAATGAAACAAGAAAACAAGGGGTATGCAGGAGGTAGAGGCTGGGATAAGGGTGCCATCTAGTGGCCAGGTCTTCTATTGCAGGTAAGTTTGAGAGGGACCTAGCTGGTTTATAAATGGGAAGGGGTGACTGCAAGTAAAAGGGGTTACTATGAAGGATAGGAGGTAAGTGGGTAACAGGGTAGATAAGAGAGGGGGTAGAGGCTGCTGGCTGACCTGGCTCGCAGCGTGCCTTTGAACCCCTAATGCAATAGTACAATGGTTTACAATTTTACTGGCAGGAGTGTGCTTATGAGCCCCTAAAGCAATAGTACAATGGTTTACAATTTTACTGGCATGAATTAGACAACAATAACATACTTTCTTGTTTCCTTGAGAGAAGGTGCAGGGAATTAAGGCTGTGAGATGAAACTGCAGGGATTTGGATAGGGTCATTTTCCATCATATATATATATATATATATATATATATATATATATATATATATATACAGGTATATATGGCCATACATCCGTAGATAGCGATGGCAGATTAACAAATGACACATATGTCCTCATGCAACGTTAATGGGGTTGAGAGGCCCCACACACTATATGTGTTGTATAAATAGGCATCCGCCCCAGCCAAATGCGTCTTCCCTGCAATACACTACCAAGTGTTGGAGATCCCATAACCAGAGCCTGTGACAACATGGGCACACAATGTTACCTGTACTACATCCCACCTGTATGATGTCAGACTGGTACTGGTAACATATCATGCAGTACAGTCTGCCTCCCATGGGGAATGTAATATGTGGAAGCCATCAACATTCCCAGGATACAGATACACAGACACAGATATGCAGATACAGGTATACATATTTATATATAAATATATATATATATATATATATATATATATATATATATATATATGTATGTATGTATGTATACACGTGACTACACATACACAAGCAATTATATGTACAGTAAGATACATAAGTGGAAGGTGCACACAATATGGAACAGCCACTATGCTTACAGTTGACCCCTGAATGAATGGACACTGTATGTGCCACCTATAGAAATGACAATCGTTGCCTGTAAAGTACACCCTCAGAGATGTCATAGGTAAAACACCAACCACAGGTTTGCAGACATGGAAACATTTAATTGTGTACTATTACCATTCTATATGCCATGCTATATAGCTGTTGAGACACTGGCAACTATATCAATGGAGTAATGCTACTTTGGACCAGTTACAGTAATACAGTAGTCTGGAATGGTTCACAGTTGTTGCTGTCCAGGCCAAGCCATTTACATTGTACAATAGGAAAGTCACACTGGGCCACAGGATACCTAACAATCAACAGTATGTAATGCAGGTGTGTAGTCCAGCAGCCTCTGTCTACACGCTGTACAAACGTAGTAGGTGGTAAAGACGTCATATGACCACATGAGTTATAACTGCTACATAACATGGCATAACCGACACAATCATGAACACACCGACAAACAGAACAGTTTGTATGGCAGGGGGCAGTAGTCCTGCATTACGCAGATCCATGTCAATAATGTATATATAGGTGAAGTATATGGTACTGCACATCCAGATACCTTAAGGCAGATCATCCCTGATACCCTCACATTTTGTAGCAGCCTAGGTCATTTATGGTGCTCCCTCTGAGACTCAATAATACAGGGTCATATACCACTGTTATATACACTGGCCTCAGTAGTGCATAAGGGCACACATGTATTGTGTAGGTGATGGCCACACATATATGGCCCCAGCCCCACCATATGTGTGGGGGATACAAAGGCAGTGGACTGATGGTAGCACTGGCAGTGTATTATACTCCTAGCCCAGAATGGATCAACCACTGACATCATGACATATGTGCAAAGCTTGGTATGCAGGTGATGGACAGAGGCTGGAATACAGGCACATATGTGGACAACTGTTGCCAAACACTATGCAAGGTGCTGGTGTTACAGGATAGTCTGTAGCATACCCTTAGTCAGGGAATTGAGGGTAGAAATAGTCATGGATGTAGCCATGCACCAATAACATGCAACACACACAATGCCATTGTAATATCTGACACAAGACCTGCGTGGTGGACAGTCAAGACATGATAGGCATAGCTCTGGCCTGCATGATGATAGGCCCACAGTTGTGTGCTATGCAGATGGACTGCATTCTATGGTAAACTAGTATGTACACCCACACCCTGTAACACCAGTACTATACAAAGCATAACACAACTCTACTCACAGTCTGTCTGTAGTTCCTGATCCTCCTACAAATATGTGGCTGCCCTGAGTGTGCCAGTTCTCCTGTAAGGGGTATTGCACAGGAGATGTAATGGTACCACGCACACATGATGTGGGATCTATAGTAGGTGGTTGCCATGACAGTGTTAATTGGGTGTAGTACACATATGATCATGTATGTCTGGCTATCTGAATAAGTATATGTACATATATTCCCACCATATGTCTTGGACATGAAGTGTAGGCCAACCCCAGCCCGTATGTTCCCAATGTCATAGTTGCAAGGGATGTCAGGTATGTATAGCAGGTATACTAGTAGACTATTGCTACTGTCATTGGGATTGTCTTCACAGACATAGTGTGTGTGGGAGGTCACATCTGTTTATAACATGTATGCCACTGGCTACTGACAGACATCCTAAGGACATCATTGTACAGTACTGCTGCTTGCACATAATGCTGCTGTGGACTGCAGCAGAGATATTGGCAAATTTATGTGGAAGGTCTGGCACAGTCTGTACAGTCCAGCAGTATACTCATAAGCCCTTAGTGCTACACATGTGTACCATGCCTGACAATATGGATGTAGACAACCATGTAGATGGGTATAACACATAACGACCAGTATATGATGTTCACCATAGGTCTTGCATTCACACACCTCTGTCTGGCCTGACACGGTATGACCACTGTTACAGGGGTGCAATGGCTGCATACTACCCAATAGATATTGACATACATCTGCACTGCATCCCACTGCCCTGTCTGACATACATGACTGTTAAGGGAGGCGCGGCAGCAGGACATCTGGCTGGTATCTGCACATTACATCCTACTGGGTAAGTACACTCAGCTGCTAGGCATTTCACAATTCACTGTGCAGGCTGCAGGCAGACTGGCCAACACTGGCCTACATCTTCTAAGGGGGAATGCACATGTACATGCATATACAACAGGCTCAACAGGCATGTCACAGCACAGGGTAAGATACACCTATGTGAAAGTGCATATCCACAACTAATGTGAACACAGCCACAACCACATATGGTTAGCTAGCATAGTATTACAGTATATAGACTATGTATTCTACACTATCCTCATATGTGCCACTCACAGACTGACCCTACATATACTGGCCTGCTGCACAGTCTGGTCTGGTGGCTGTCTGTGGTATGGGATACATGTGTTTATGACCCTACAAACATGTACGCCACTACAGTACCATACAGTGGGTCAGCATGTAACATCTGATAGTAGGGGAACTAGAACAATGTCATCTACCACTGTCTGTACACAGGCTAAGGTACATATCAACAATACATACACTGTCGACATTCACCACAGGTACACAGACCTCAGTACTGTACGAACAGCCACAGAATGTGCAGGTGATGTCATGTAATGTAACCCCTACTGTACATAACATGTGTAGCAGCTGGATATATCAGTGGCTTGTTCTCAGATATGATTCCACAAATTATGGTGTACAGCACATATGCACCACTTCATGCATGACATATGTACAAAGGTTGACAGATGTGTGGCTGGAAGCACATACACAGGGCAATATTGACATGTTGCTGTGATACCCACATACATTCACTGTTGTTACAGGTTTGTTGCAACATATGTCCAATAAGGGATATATATATATATGACTATCATGGCTTTCTCCATCTACTGACTGCAATCCTCACACTACCTTCTGCAGTCCACAGCTAGATGCTCTGTGGGTGACACATGAAACCATGGACACAGCACTGCCCAAGCTGCAGATGACCCTGCAGATGGGGATACCCCATAAACATGGAACTGACATGGCAGGTATTAAGACATGTACAACAGCCATAGCCACACAAACACTGTTAAAGCTACATTACTCCAAATGCAGTATAGCAGCACTTACAGTCTGTAGTCAGGTCAGGCACATCCCCTTCCTGTTTGTTGCACTGCTTCCACAGTGTATATTGTTATGGGTACACCCCAATCCATCTGAGATGCTGTTTGCCACATGACAGATTTAGTTCCTGCTCACAATGGATGAAAAGGGCCAACACCACCATGATGTTCCTAGGTATTGGAGTGTGTTTCCATACAATTGGTTATGGGAATGTTACCACAGCTGTTTCACATGCAATCAGCTAGGGGAGGGCTGCAATTCGTGCAGAGGCCATCAGATGATCATCAGCATCACTTACAGTACACATGCTGCTGCCTAAGCAAAGCAGGTGTAGGTCTCCACGTCCAACAGAGAGTGGGTGGGGGATGCAAACAAAAGCAAATACATGTCAGGGAGGGGTGGGAGGGTAAAACTGAAGCATGTTTGTATCACACACCCACCAGCACAGAGTATCAAACCCCCTGACAACTATGTAGTGCTAGCACAGTTCGATGCAATTTTTGGATGCGCCACATGGGTTACCTGTTGTGGAGCACTCAGAACATATATGTAATGGTGAGTGACATCTGCAACAGGGATACAGTAGCTGTACAATAGATGACATACACATGCCTGTCGGCATGAACAGGTGCCAGCATCAACACAGCCACACTCTCACAAGGACAGACACACATTGACACGCATGGCAGGGCCAGGTGTGCTACTCATTGGTTGTGGGATTGCCACATCACTGTGCAGGTATCCCATGCACCACACAGGTCATACAGGGGCTGTATGTGCGAAGGGTATGGGGAGGTGTCTGATATCAGACAGCATGCTGCAGTATGCCCATGGGGGTTGTACAGAGTGTGGCTGTGAGCATCTGCAGCATACAACACACGCACAAACACACAGGGTGCCAGTACTGACATGCATGGGTGCATGTCTGCACAGGTATGTGGTGTTCAACTGACATGCATGAGAGCATGTCTGCACAGGTGTGTTTTGTTTGACTGTGCCAGATGGCTGTCCAAGGCAAGGCGATGGGTGTACCTTGGCATCAGGCCACATGACGAAGGTCTGCATTGTGGCTCAGGGATGTAGTGTCTGCATTTGCCCACACAGGTGGGTATTGTATCCCCCATCTGGTCATCTGGGTGACTATTGTGTGTGGCCAGTGCTGTGCATTTCTTGTCATGTCTGTGTTCCTTAGTCCATGACATGGACGATGTCTGGGATGTGCACACCTCCCACATGCATGTACAGTGACATGTGGAACTGTACCTGGGGTGTTCGGCCCATGTCATGAACACAGATTATCATCAGATGTGCTAGTCCTGCCCACCTGTGGTGGGAACTGGTAATGGCTAGCAGCTTTACACTGCACCTACATTGAGAGCATGCTATCAGCATTCACTGGTGTCAGTGGCATCTGTCCATACAGGGCATGTTGTCAGGCAGGGTATGTCTGTTGTGGGTCACATGTGATGGCACCACAGGTGGTGCAGGTGTCAATTGGGGAACATGAGAGAGGTGCACTGTCTGCACACACATGCATATTTGACAGTTGGACAGGGTGACATGCCCTCTGTGGCTGACTGCTGTCACTCCATAGTTACTATCAGTGGCCAATATGCAGTGTACTACCCAAATATTGGCTGTTACCTAGGCATGTGTGTGTATGACACATGGGCTGAGAGTGTGCTCTGGGTAATACTGGGGTTGTTAACTGTTATTGCCTGGCCTTGATGTCACATGTTTGGGTATGGCTTTGCACCCCAGCCTCTCAGCCATATCACATCTGTTATCCCTGTATGGTGGACATTGTGATATATAGTATTGCCACAGTATAAGAAATATGCAAAACCCACTCCACATTGGCCACAGCCACCTCTACACAGGATATGGGTTACAAACACACACATGCCATGTTTGGGAGTAAAACCCTATGTAACTAGTTTATTACACTACATCACTACGCAGTTATAGTACGCACCACAGATATTAATGGAGTAACCCTTCCCCAAAAGTGTATTTTACAATGACTGAAATCAGCAGGATTGCCAAAGTAGGGCATTTGAAATTGACTGTGAGAGACTGGCCTAAAATGCGTTGCTCCCTACACAGACAGTGACACACACAATATATCCAAATCTGCCATGTATAGGGATGGAACCCTACCACAATTCAAATTCACACTACAGCAGTATGCAGTTATAGGACATGCTATGTAGATTACTGGTCTACAATCTTCCCATAGGTGTATTTCTAGGTGCATGACATCAGCAGCCTTGCCAAAGTTGGGTATATGAAATGTAAGGGGTGTGAGTACCCTAAAAGCATGGCTCTCTACACAGACAGACGTGCACGCATACACACACACACACACACAGTTGACAGATTTGGGGTTAGAACTCCCACCTAACGCTTTTATCACACTATGGCTATACGCTATTACAGGACATGCTACAGAGATTACTGGGCTACAATCATCCAGGAGGTGTATTTCTAGGTGCGTGACATCAGCAGCCTTGCCAAAGAGGGTACTTGAATTGTAAGGGGGTGTGGGTAGCCTAAAAAGGCATTGCTCTCTACACAGTCAGACATGCACACAAACACACACACAATTGCCAGGTTTGGTGTTGGAACTCCTACCTAACTAGTTTATCACACTAGAGCAGTACACAGTTACGGGATGCACTACAGCTTTCCCAGAGATGTATTTCTAGGTAGGTGACATCAGCAGCCTTGCCAAAGTTTGGTATGTGAAATGTAAGGGGTGTGAGTAACCTAAAAGCATTGTTCTCTACACAGTCAGACATGCACGCATACACATAGTTGACAGGTTTGAAGTTAGAACTCCCACCTAACTCCTTTATCACACTATGACCATATGCTGTTACAGGACAAGCTACAGAGATTATTGGGCTAAATTGTGCCAGAGGTTTATTTCTAGGTGCATGACATCAGCAGCCTTGCCAAAGGTGGGTATGTGAATTGTAAGAGGTGTGAGTAGACTAAAAAGCATTGCTCTCTCTACATCAGACATGTACAAAAACACACAAGTTGCCAGGTTTGGGGTTGGATCTCCTACCTAACTAGTTTATTACACTACAATGGTACTCAGTTACGGTAAGCGCTACAGAGAATACTGGGCTACAGCCTTCCCAGAGGTGTATTTCTAGGTGGGTGACATTAGCAGCCTTGCCAAAGTTGGGTATGTGAATTGTAAGGGGTGTGAGCGGCTTAAAAGGCATAGCTGTCTACACAGTCAGTGACAGACAGACTCACACAAGCATAGTTGCCACATCTGGGGTTTGACCTGACCTCCTATCTAACAACATTATCACACTACAGCAGTACACAATTATAACATGCACTACGGAGATTACTGGACTACGGCCTTCCCAGGGGTGTATTTCTAGGTGGGTGACATCAGCAGACTTGCCAAAGTTGGGTATGTGAATTGTAAGGGGTGTGAGTAGCTTAAAAGTCATTGCTCTCAACACAGTCAGTGAGAGACAGAAACGCACACAAACACTGACACACACTTGACATGTCTGGAGTTAGAACTCCTACCTACCTAGTTTATTCTACTACAGCAGTACACAGTTATGGGACGTGCCACAGAGATTACTGGGCTACAACTCTCCCAAAGTTGTATTTCACATTGGATGCCCTCAGCAGGCTTGTCAGGGTAGCACTATGGGGTGAGCAGTGTATGCATGGCTCATAACCCATTCATGTAGGGGTGACATGCCACATGTGGCCACACAGGGGGTCATATGTCACAGATATGTGTATACGGCTACTAGATGACTACATCCTTGTACAGTTATGTTGCACAGCTGGCACGTGGACCACATAGTCTGTGGTTCTGACAGGTACTGGTTGCTAGTAACTGCAGTGAGTGACATCTGCACCTGATGTGTTTGGAGACCTTTGGCTGTGTGCTGGGTGGGACAGGTGTGGATGGCTCCTTGTCACGGTCACCCTCTTCCACACATCTATATCCATCTACCTTTGGCTTATTATGGTGTTTTGTCCTTACATATATGTCTGTATTCCTATCCACTGTGTGTGCAAGGCATGAGTGGTGCATACTGACATGTGTCTGCACTAACAATTGCACCCTCCGGATGTGTCTGGTTCACTGGTGTTTGCATACATGGCCTTCATGTGTTTGTGTGTGAGCATGCCCAATATGACCTTTCAGTATGTTGATGACTGACATTGCCCTCATTTCTCTAAGTGTATGAGCATGCCCAGCAAGGCCATCTGTTTTGCATGTGTGGATCATGTCCGGTGGTTTGTACTGCACTGCTGACCTCTGTGTTGTACACCGACAGGTAGCATGCTGTGTCTGCAAGGTATCCATCAATAATTTGGCATTGACTGTTGCAACATGTCTGCATAGCGGGGGGAACACCTGACTATTTCTATGTTTCTACACAGGATTGGGGGGGGTGCACCTGACTGTTACTATATTTCTATGTGGGGTGGGAGGGGCACATCTGACACTTATACACATTTGCTAGGACTGTACTGGTATGTCCTGTAGACCATTTCAGTCAGTAGTCTTACCTATTGTGCTGGCTAAGCCATACCGGTGTACTATTGTTCTTATCTTTTGATTACATACACATTAGTTTCTGACTTCCTAGCCATCACAACTGACTTTCCACTACCTGGCCTGCTGTAGTCTGTCCGTGTAGGCCTGGGGGGTTGGTTACCCATAGCCCTCATTCAGAGGCCATAGTACAGCATTTGTTTGTGTTTGTCTACACCTGTCCTGCTGGCTGTGACTGTTATTGGGTATGTGACCCCCCCCCTCCTGACTGGCATGTGTGTGCCCCAGTATTGAGGGTGGTGCTGCAGGGCTGCCTATGCCAGATGCACATAGTACACTCCCTACACATGGTTAGGCACAGGTAGTGTAATGAAAAAAACAAACCAAAAGGTTCCGAACCAGCGAAGTATACCAGAATAGGAGTTTTTTGTTTGTTTGTTTGTTAGTTTGTTTTGTCATAGAAAATGCATGCAAGCACCTCAAGGGTTAAGGACAGAAACTAGAGTTTAGCCTGATGTCACTTTGATTCTTTCTTGATTATAACTATACATATGAAAGTGAAAGCAGCAAATATGGAAATCTAAGTCAACCCACCTTAGGACATGTGAGGAAAGAGAAAGCTTATAATAATGATGCTTTCCTTTCACTTTTACTGCCCTAAATGGTAATGTAAGGTGGGAAAATAGCTTTTTAGTAGGCATCTTGTGTAAATTAATTATCAAATAATGAGATGAAAATCACATTGCAAATAAATTAAAACACTACCAAATGATATTCAGAAAAGACAAACTAAACTAATGGGAATGGTGTGGGAAAATGGTAGAGCAAATACAATATTCAAGAAGAATCTGACGTGGAGATTGAGAACAATATTAGGTGACAGTGTTCAAAGAAAACTGGAGCATAAGTGTTTACAAATGAAAGCAAAAAAAATGTGAAATGAAGGCATTATCTCTCAAAGTATTATACAAATTATAGTTTCTGCAATAACCTCAGGGATACTGCCCTACTTTACACAGGACTGAAAGTTAGCCACCACAATACCCCTCAACTGTACAGATTTTTGCAGAATGTTCAAATTTTGCCACATATTTTTATTCCACTATTTTACAAAATTGTGTTTTTTTAGGAAATCATTGGCAAATCATTGAAGATTTAAGACAGAAAATAATGACAGGTGTTTGAGTTTCAGACTTCATACCCTCCAGAAAATGCATACTAATGCAAAACTTGTTATTCTGTCTACTTTGTAAGTTTGTAAGAGCGATATTTAAAAATTGCTCCTATTTTTGGGCCTTTGTCCCACCATTATTTATGGCTTTGTTCAGATTTCTAGCTCTAAGAGGTTGAGAGCTATGGTCACCACCTCTGTTGCAGTAGAAGAGATATGCAAACAATTAACTTTTTGGAGCAGAGTAGAGAAAATCAGACATCAGTTTAATTGTATGTACTTTTAAATGATTCTTTGAAATGAGATTTTGAACTGCAAGTACTTTACTCCAGTAATTTTACCTGGGACAGTCTTCATATGATGTGGCATAGAAGTTTTAAGTTTATACTTGATTTTGCACATGTACAAAAATACATGAATTGTGTTTATGCAGACTCCAGGAAGGTGAGCACAGAGTCTTTTGAAGTTTGTTATATAATATTTAGTTAAGCAAGTACTGTTTATAAGCCAGCAACACCCTATGCAAGTATCCAGTCTTATACTCCACTATAGTACAATGCAAATATCTATGTGAAATATGTATTTTTAACAAATATTACAGCTTAGATTAGTATTTGCTCTTATCTCTATAGCTACAAGATTAATGTACAATCTAAGGAACGATAAATGTTTAACCATGATCACATGACAGCCGCTCAGTTGTTTCACACAGAGATTAACACTTTTTTTAATATTATAGTCTTTTGATTAGGTAAATATCTGCTGTTTGACTGAGTTGTGTGAAAAGGTCTGACCACAGTAATGTATTTATCTTGTTTCATACATCTAAATTTTCATATATCCTTTTTCATTCATCCATGATGGTTTACCTGTGTTCAAATGACAGTAAGGTAATTATTTTCACATGTAAGATAAATCCTACAGATATGTACACAAGTGTGTGTGTGTGTGTGTGTGTGTGTGTGTGTGTGTGTGTGTGTGCTCACTGTACCTCCAGTATTTGTTTGGGATCAAGTAAAAAAATGGCTTTGCTCATACTAAATTATTCAATCTGCTTCATGCATATGCGCCACCATAAAACCTTAATCAAGGAAAAGTAGGTTAGTTGGTTTTATACACAGACTTGTCACCCCTTACAAATTATTACTGCTTTTAAGTATACCTCCAGTGTTTTACTGTGATCAAGTAAATGAAATTCTGTCAAAAGTAATATAGTTATATTCTTTCCCACACAGAATCTCCACTATTGTTTAACTTTGTCATCACTTTAATAGTCTGGTGTAAACACACAGACAATTTTCTAGTCTAAAATCCAGCTGCTTCATAGTCCATCGACTTCTTCTTTCGGCTTTTTCCCGGTTAGGGGTCGCCACAGCGGATCACCTGTCCACTCATGATTGGCAGTGGAGTTTTACAGTGTTTCATAGTCCATTGACTTAAAACTGCAAATCTCAGTCACTTGTAGTCATGTTGCACAGTAGCATGCAATGTACTTAATGCCCAAAACATGTTGATGTATATAAAACCCAGAAGTAGAACTGACTGGCTGCATTACATTCTTGCTTCCAGGGCTGATCTGAGCAAAATGCTATAATTATAGACTGAATTTACTTATTGCAGCAACACAGTAGCACCTCCTTTTACATGCAGAGATAACCTGTTATTAAGGGGATAAACAACAAAGTCACATACACATAACTATTAATTTCTTTCATACATGAAGTCATAGTTTTAAAATTCTGCCTTTTTCCTTGAGAAAAAAAGTATAGGGTGGTGCAGCAGTTAGCATTGTCACCTCACAACAAGAGGATCTCCAGTTCAATTCTCAGCTGGGGTGCCTTCTGTGCAGAGTCGGCATGTCCTCCCTGCAGTCATGTGGGTTTCCTCCAGGTGATCTGGTTTCTGCTCACATTCCACCAACATGCAGTAGGTGGATTGGACACTAAATTGGCTGTAGGTGTGAGTGTTTGTGCAAGTAAGTGATATGAATGAGCTACCATGGCAGGGCTAGCCACCTGGTGGTGTAAACCTTGGCTTGAGATGATTGTTCACTGTTGAAGTGATACCCCAACCCCATGTGCAAAATGGGAAACGGGTTGAAGATGGATGGAAGAAATGAATGATGGGATCAAGTTTACAGACATCTGCAAACCTTTTTAACCATAAATCCTTAGGATTTGGATTGACCCATAAGAAGTAATTGCCAAAGAGCAATAACTCAAGGACTGAACCCTGGGGTATACACTTCTACTGATAGATCTTTTAGCAGATGTAGAGCCATCTTTCCTAATTTCCTGGGTTCTGTTTGTGAGCCAGTTAGCTAACCAATGAGTTACACAGGAATTTAATATTTAGTTGAGAGAGTTTATCTATGATACCCGAGTGTGGAATGGTGTCAAACATCTTTGCAAAGTTCAAGATATGTGGTGTATACTGGTTTGCCTTTATCCATTGCTTCATTAACTTCTGTGAAGAAGTCAGCCAGGATAAATAGGCAGGATTTGCTCTTGACAATTCTGAAACTTTTTGAGTCAAAAATGTGTATGTTACCTATTGCTTTATTTATTACTTCAGTAATGATCATTTCCATAGCCTTAGAGATGAGACCTGTTAGATTTATGGCTCTGTATTTACTCAGTTCTATTGAGCTTTGTAGAAAGAGGGTGACTGTTGCTTTCCTTCATTCATCTGGCACAAAGCCTCTTTGGAGATGAATATTGAACAGCCTCTGTAAGGGGTCTGACAAGTCCTGCTTCAGGCTGGCTAGTTGGTAGCCCTGTATGTTATCCCTTACCATAGTAGTAGTGTTCTTAGCCTTGGATGGTGCCTTGTGGATTTGTTCTTGTGAGATTTGAGGGGGTGTAAATGCAGATATATGCTGTGAGAATATAGGAGTAGAGCTAAAGTTTGAGTTGAACTTGTATGCCACTAAATTGACTATGTTCCCATGGCCTGAATATGTGATGCCATTAACTATTAGCTATGCGCAATACTGGCAACTGCTTTCTGACGTTTCTAGCATAGATAAAGAAGGCTTTGTGGTTATCCTTTGCTCCAATGGCTGTTTTACCTCATATCTGGCTTTGTTTGATTTGATCAGTGTCTGGAGCGCCCTATCAAATTTAGCAAGAGTGTTTTTGCCGTAGTGAGAGTTAAACTTATTTTTTTGAGGATAACTACATTACTGAACAGTGTTACTTCTGAGACTTACTAAATCCATTTCAGAGCTGCAGTAAAACTGGAGACTGGCATAGCAAGTATTGATTCTCAGGCTAAAAACAGAATTTATTAGCATATCAGTGTGTTACAGGGACTATACAAGCACACATAAAAGAAAAGAGAAAACTGCCCAGTCACCTATCATCATGTTTTGGATGTTTAATGAAACATAATACTTTGGCATGAATGCATGTGGCTACAAGCCCAGCAAGCAGTTTCTGCACAGAATGTACACTTTCCAGAAATGAACTGGAGAATCAGGTGCTGTGAAGCTCAAAGGTAATTGCTGGCCCAAAGTGATGCTCAGTGTTATTTCTTACTCCCTAATTATTTCAGCTTATATTAGTTAATAATTCTTGTAATGTTTAGATTTTCTACTTGGATAATGACAGAAACAACCAATGATAAGAAGTATACTTAAAATAACTTGACCGTGAAGGTCATTAAATGGAAGGAGGTAGAATAGTGCAGCAACATGTGATATAATTAAGTGCTTTTAGCTAAAATCTTGTCAAAAAACAGGATACATTACAGGTATTTATTGGAAATGATTTTATCATTTAGGTGAGCTAATTTATTGGATGCTCATAACCTTAAATGTCAGTGCATCAAATGCACAAGCAGCTTATTTATTCACACTTATTCCTTAGCAGTGTTGTGAGTCTAGGATAAGTGCATGATATTATATGACTTGCCTCTGAAGTGCTACAACTTCAAAGATGTTTTAATTTTTATTTGTCTATCTATCTATCTATCTATCTATCTATCTATCTATCTATCTATCTATCTATCTATCTATCTATCTATCTATCACTGTCTGTTGAAATATACATAGGATCATTGGATCATAGGAAGTTATGAGGCTATTGGCCTTGAGGCCCTTATAAGCCTAGCCAAGAGTTTTGCCCATGTTTAGACAAGTCAGCATCTAAAGCCCCTGTCCAGCAGGGACACAAGTAAAATCCTAGGGGTGTATTTTCTGTTTCCCATCCATTTATCCAGGTTGCGCTTAAAAAGGGATAATGAGGTACTCAGCCTGACTTGGAGAGGGCGTCTATTCTATAGATGGGGAGTGTCTGAGGCACAAATCTGTCCCACCAGCAAGTCTTATTGATATCACAGACCAGGTAGAGGTCTCATGTACAGGTTACTCGAGTGCAGCTTGGCTTGCGGATATGCAGCAGTCCCATCAAGGCAGGGTCTGAGACTGCTTTGTATGCCAGATAGAGGTCACCTCTGAGGAGTCTGTATGAAAATGTGTAGAGGGACAGGGCTTTTAGCCTATCCATGTAGAGTAGATGTTTGAGGCCCTGGACTTCCTGGTGAGGAACATCTGTGATCTCTCTAGCTGCTGCATGTGCTTTGTGAGGTACATGCCGAAGGGGGCGTTGTACTCAATAATTGGCCTTATAAGGGAAGAATACAGGGATGTTATGACCTCTTTATCCTTGGATGAGATATCCTTACTTATGAGCTGGGCCATGTAGAAAGCTTTCCATACAACGGAAGTAACATGGTGGTCAAAAGTCAGGCTACTATCAACCTTGGTGCCCAAATCCCTCACTACTGATTATGTACTTAGAACATTGTTATTAATATGATAATATGTGGGGACATCACTCTCTCCAAAGGGGATGATGATGCATTTTTTGGAATTCAGTTTGAGGCCATGTTTCTGGAGCCATTCGTTTGTATGGGTGAGACCCTCTTGGAGGAAAAAATATCAGCCCTGTGAAGTCACAAACCCAGGATCAATTACAACAGTGTGCTTTATCCTACTAGGCTCTGTATGCAAATATATAACTAGCTTGTCTGGGACCTTGTACAGTTTCTGATACTGGTGAACTCCCTTAATATGAGAAGCAAACAAAATTTGTTTAAGAACAGTTCTCCTACTCATAAGCACAAATGTAGTAACAGCATTAGATTTTTGAAGCTGCAATATTTTCTTGTCTTCAAAAATGAATTCCTTTTCTGCATATTGGCACATGCAGATTGCACCTCTAAAAGGTTGTGCCTGGATTGGCAGCTGAAATTGTCCCAACCTAGTTACAGTTCTGTATCTAAACATATGCACTCACATGTGTGTGTGTGTCCATATCCCTGTGTGTGTGTGTTTAGAAAATGTATAAGTTTCTCACATTTTGAATTGAACACATTATTTTGAATTATTACATGGCTCTCAACTCCTTCATCCTATTTGCATAAAATGTGCCTTTTTAGAATGCTGTAGTTTAAGTATAGTCACCATCTAATATGGCATACATCTAAAGAGCATGTTTGAGAAATATGAAGTTGATGGCTTATGCTGTAGTCCATTAAACATCTTGGTTTTTGAAGTAATAATGAGTTTTCCATTCATTCATTCATTCATTTTTTGAATACACCAGTGCGAGGTTGCAGGGTAGATTGATTCTGTTGCAGCACTGTGAGATTTACAGATAATTTACCTAGTACACAAATCCATTTAGTTCAGATTGTATACTAGGCAAGCTTGTTCAAATCAGAGTATGTGACAATGTCAGAATATAGCCGCATGTGTGTCTCTTTCTGTGTCTGTGATTGTGCTGTGGGAAGTGTGTGAACTTGTTCATAGTCATGCAAAGTTCGTAGTCATGCAAAGTCTCCTGTAATGAGATGTCAGTTTTTGGAGGTATGCAGGACTGTGCATCACAAAAAGACACATTAGGAAAACCCAGCATATTAGTGCCATGCATAATATGCTGATCATCAGGAACCATTATAGCCACTGTCTTTGCTAAATTATCATATTATATCATTGGATTCCATGTCTTAAAATTAGTCCAGTTGCAAGTTAAGAATATCTTATTGACAACCACAGTCATCTAATGTTAACTGAAGAAGTGCACAGATATCTGAAATTTGCTTTTAATCATATGGTAGTAGGGCTGCAAAATGCACTGTGGTTTGTTTTCTTTTAATAATTCTTTAATACTTTCACCTAGGTTTAGACACTTAATACTGCATAAAATATGTAACATGAAAGATGTTTCAGTTGTATTTCTGATAGATTCATGCTTTACAATTATAATCCAACATCTCTCAACACATGCCCACTGCATCAGAGTGAAATGAATTACTGCCTTTGAAGATTATTCCTTTCTGTTTAAAGTACTGCATATGTCATCTTCTCTGATGCCTAAAAATAATAGTTAGCAACAATACTCAACAACTAATATGCCACACATAATATATTTTGCCTATGCCATACATAGCCAATGATTGTGTTAATAAGTACTCCAGCAGTACTAAATGTAAAATATTTTTTTTTCCACAGATGCTGTGAACTGCATGAAATGTTCAGAGGATTATTGGTCAAATGACAAACGAAACAAGTGTATTCCAAAACATCTGGAATATCTTTCCTATGAAGACCTTTTTGGAGGTTCACTGTCTTTTTGCAGTGGTGTCTTCAGCTTTATGACAATTTCAATTCTCTGCATTTTTCTAAAATTCAAGGACACTCCAATAGTCAAAGCAAACAACTGTGAGCTTAGCTACCTTCTATTAATAGCTCTTACACTCTGCTTCCTCTGCTCCCTGCTTTTCATTGGTCAACCTACAAAACTGACCTGCATGTTCCGTCAAGCGATATTTGGTTTGATATTTTCTCTTTGTGTATCATGTGTTTTAGCCAAAACAGTCACTGTAGTGATTGCCTTTAATGCCACAAAACCTGGCAGCAGGTTAAGGAACTGGGTTGGACCAAAGGTTTCCAACACTGTTGTCATCTTTGGAATATCAGTTCAAGTAATCATATGTTTTGTTTGGCTGTTCATGTCTGCCCCATTTCCATATTACAACAAGACATTGGAAGATGGAAGTATTATAAGTGAGTGCAATGAAGGCTCAGTGATTGCATTTTGGAGCATGCTGGGTTACTTGGGCTCACTAGCCATTATTTCCTTTGTGGTTGCCTTCCTAGCCAGGAACTTACCTGGCAGCTTCAATGAGGCCAAATACATTACCTTTAGCATGCTTGTTTTTGTCAGTGTGTGGCTGTCATTTATTCCTGCATACCTGAGCACCAGGGGGAAGTACGTGGTGGCTGTGGAAATTTTTGCCATCTTGGCTTCTAGTACTGGAATGCTGGGCTGTATATTCTTACCTAAGTGTTACATCATAATAGTGAGGCCAGAACTGAACACCAGGGGATATATGGTAGGGAAAAGTGATGCAATTAAATAAGACAGTATGCTGCTTTTACATTTTATTTAAGTGTATCAATTTTTATGATGAAATTTAAATTAATATGATATTTTGAGTATGTTTTTCTGCCTGGGACTATAGCAATGGACTGTACAACATTCTGTATTAACTCTACTTTGCTGTCTTAGTTTTGTCTTAGCTAATTATTTGTTTCTCTTATGGTAACTAACAAATATTTCTAGATGTTTGCATACACTGCCCATTTAGTAACAAATACAAGATGTTTCCAGAATGCCTTTGATCTGCGACTCTAATTATGTTATACACGTATTTATTAATTTATGACATGTATAAATGTCCTTTTGTCAAATCTAATAACTGTAACAAAATCTCTGCCATCATGATGGAATGTTTCTCTCCTAAGAAATGGAAATATGAATAAATGAAAGACACACAAATCAGGTGAATTTAGCAAAAAACCTAGAAAAAATATATAAATACTCTGGATATATGTATATTTATTTGAATGTGTGTCTTCTATTAGTTCATCAAATAAATATCACTAGAAAAGTTTCATTAGAGTTGTTTTCTTTGTCACGTATCATGCTTTTCATTTTCTTTTGAATGTTATTCCCCTACATAGATGTGCATGAATTCTGTATGCTTGCATTTGTTACCACTTTCCTCAGAGTAAAAACAGAAAGTTCTTACAAAAGCTTTGTCTTCATGCATGGCAGAGCCCCCAGCAGTTAAATATACTTTAATTTTATTGCAAGATCTGTACATAACTGACAGAATGGAATTATTTAAAAAAAGGAATTGCGCAGACCTCAGTTTTATTTCTTGATTTATTACATTAATACATTGATGAATATTTAACAATATGAAGAAAATACACAAGCAGTACACTAAAAACTCAGTTCTGTTAGCAAACCTATAAGATAATGAAAAAGCAATCTCTAGTTGTAATGCAGGCTAATTAAAGATCAGAGTCAATTAACAAAAAAGCTTATGATTAACATCACATAGACATATAACCTACTGTAAAGCTGGGTTATGAGGGCAAAGCTTGGAAATGTAATATTGTCAGAATTGTAATAGCCTGATATTTTGATGTATACATTTTAAACTCATACTTTCCTCCTATGAGGTCAGTGTAGTCAAGGTTTACCATTGTTCTAAGTGTCAGTGATGTCAGAGCTAACTACTTTAAGTTTCATGTGGCTTGCCCATCAAGACAAATACTGTTTTCAAAACTCTGTGTTGATATGAGATTTATCTGATGAAACTATTTTTGATTGAATGCAGTGATTCCAAGGTATTCTAAATTTCAGTTAAATTTCTCCATCACAGATATACATGTAATAGTATAAAGTATTCAGATAACTTCAGCTCAAAGAACAATAATAGCAACAAAGAAATTTCTCTAAATATTAAGATGCTGAAGGCTCATTTCTTATAAAGGAAAAACTATTTGCTGGAATGTCTAAAACAAGATAAAAAAGCTCTGTGAGGCTGAATGGCATCCTGTGGGAATGGATATGTGAATATTTATTTGCTAAAGAGCATAGTCTGTTGGGGTATAACTAATTTTCACTTGAGGCCTGGAGAGCACATGTACAACATATTAGTAAACTATTTACAAGAGGCTGCATTTAAATTGTAATTCAGAAACGGCAAGCAATGTGTATGTAGCTTAATGTTAACATGTAAAACTTTCACATTTAAAGCTTTAATTGTATTTTATTTATAGATCCCTTATCGACTGTTATGCTAGTGGACTCTTACCAGGTGAGACACAAGGTAGTATTTATACCACTAAGGGAAATTTTACTAGGGCATCTGGGAACTTTCCATACTCTTTTTGAGTACTAGGTGGCACCAGAGGACTGTCACTAGTGCATGGAAAATTTTTAGGATGGAAGTAAGACTAAATGTTATTGAATATCAAAGAGAGACGAAAACCTGGTTATGGGGTTGGAGAACAGAGGTCTGGATACAGAGGTTTTGGAGAATTTAATGAAAGAAAGAAAACCAGATGAAGAAAGAGGAAGTGAGCTGGATAGCTGTGATGAATTAATTGTTATAAGAGCTGTCAGATAATGAAGTTGATAACATGCTAGAGAATCAGATTACAGAATCTGAAGGCACAGAGGCACATTTGGTTGATGGAGGTATTAGTTTTAAGGAAGTTCCTGCAGCTGGGCACTGTGGATGTCAGAAATGAGGCAAAAAATAGCAGATGCAAGTGCTGTATGTTAGGGACCAAGAAGCAGTATGCAAAGTGAAGAGATATGTTTGACAGGATCAGAAGGGCAGGAGCTTCAGGAAAAAAAAGATAACGGTAAGAAGATGTAAAGCCAAAGTTACCACTGAGAAGTATGACATTATGGGCAATTTAGTGCTAAAAATGACTTTGCAACGTAAGAGATTTGACAGATTTGGGGTCAAAGAATGTCTGTGAATTAACATTTGAAACTTTTAGATACCAAAGAGCTTATGAGTGAAATATAAAAGAGAAATAAAATATCACCTTGAAAATATGCTATTTTTCAGAACTTTGGAATGTAATTAAAAGAGAAGGAAGACTGTAATATAGAACTTTAAAATGAAGGAATTTAAACTTAAAACTTTTTCTGGCAAAATGTGAAGAAATGCATGACATACATATACTGTATTATAAAAGAAATGTAAGGATATGGGATATGAAGTGTAGGTTGCACTGGATGTGCATGATTGGAAATTGTAAGACATTTCAAATAATATCGTAATAAATAGGAAAAGAGCAACTCTTGAGTACTGGGGCCAACTGAAGGCCTGCTTCTTTTGTACAGATGAAAACATTTGGTTCAGGAATGTGCAAAATGATGTGTGCAACATGGGAAGCAAGGCCATACTTCTAGGAACTGTAAATCATTTTTGTAGGAAATGTAATTAGTCTGGGCATTTTTTTTGAATGTCCAGTAATGGAAAAAGAAAGAGTCCTATGTCCTTGCAACTCCCACTCTAATATCACCCACCCCATCCAACCACTACCTTTCTTTCAACTCCACTAACTACCTTGATTATAGCAAGCTCAGACCCTCATAAACCTAGTACTTATTATACAGCAGGAACTTCTTATTGTAACATTTGTTAATGTCTGTTATGTACTTCACAGATAAAGATTCTAGTTGTCTACTGATGTACTATGTTCTTCATCTGTAAATATGTTGTAAGTAATTGCTATGTTAAATTGTTAATCGCTATGTAATCCAATGTAACTACTGTCTGTTTATTTTAACTGTGGAGCTTTTCTCCCTGGGCCTCCACTGAAAATAGACCTACGTCCAGCCGGACACTCCCAGTCAACAAATGTAAATAAAATAAATAAAGTGTATATGAAAAATAAATTGGGAGAAAGAAAGACAATACGTAGAAAATAATATTCAGGAAGAAAGTGAAATGGTCAATTTAGGTGAGGAAAAAAGTGACAGAAATTATTCAACGCAAAGAAAAACAGTGAAAGAAAGGGATAACAGTAGAAGAGATTTCACCATAAAACAGAAAAAAGTATGTTGGGTTAAAAGTGAAGAAGAGGAAGATGGTGAAGCAAAAACAGGAAGGAACAAGAGCAGGATGATCTTAGATCTCTTGGATGAAGCTATGAAGGAGAAAGAGTAAAAATAAGAACTGGGATGTAAAAATGCAAAAAAAAAAAAAAATGGGGAAAAGTATGATTTATGCATTTTGAGATGAAATATGAATTGTATAAAAAATTGAGGGTTTAATGATTATTGAATGGGGCAAGATGAAAAAGACTATATTATATTGAATATAAGATATGCTACACAAATTAAAATGAAAAAAAAATAAGCTGCATCTGGGTAGGGTATGAAAACATGCTGGGTTAGGGGTATTAATAAGAAAAGGTGAAGAAAAAATATTGGAAGTAATGATTATGATACCAGGTAGGGTGATAGGTGACATGAAAAAATGGAAATTGTGTGAGGGCATTAGTAATACATGCATATACGAGCATGTAAAAAGAAAAAAAAAATGTTTGAAGAGCTAAAAAATATATGATAGTTAGCATTTCTATAGTAATGACTGGGGACTTAACTGTAAGGTAAGAAAAAAGGAAAAACATAAAACATAAAGGTGATAAATGAAGTTATGTGATGTGTAAACTTAAAGTTAGGAAAAGTAAAGAGTGGACTTACAAAATGAGGAAGTTGTAAAATAAAGATTATGTATTCAGGTGACATGAAAGAAATGGCAGATGAGATAAAAGGAGCATATTTTTCAGATCATAATCCAATATGGCTTGTGTTAGATGATAATGAAGAAATTGTAAAAGAAAATAAGGTAAATTATAGAAAGAACATGTGACAATGCAAGTATTTTACATAAACCGGAAATAGTAGGTAATGTTTAAAGTGAAATATAAAAACTTTACTTTTTTTTATTCCTCTATATGAAAACATGTGAAAGACTTTGACCAAGGAAGTAATAAAGTAAGAAAAATATAAACAAAATTGTATGATAAAAATCTATAAATAATAAGACAATGTTGTATAGGTAATTTTTTAAAGGAAAGAATGTTGAAATTTCACCTTTCCAAGGAAGAAAGTAAAAAGAAGGTAAAGTAAGATGGATGAAATGGAAGCTGGGAACAGAGTAATAAAACGTAAACAAGAAGAAATTATGGAGATAGTAGAAGCATTTGAATAAATAATGTATAGGAAGGAAGATGCTAAAAGGGGAAAGATGTACATTTGTGACTGCAATATAATGTAAAAATTAGATGAAATAATTGAAAGAAGAGAAAAAGGTTATAAAAGAAGAGAAGGCATAATCAGCATTAGGGTTAGATGAGATAATTTAGGAATATTATAAGCAGATGAGTGTAAGGAAAATATTTGTGTAAATACTGAAGGAATGGGTAGAGATGGGATAAAAGATGAAAGATATGTGGTGGTGTAATTAAGTGTGTGTGGAAGAAAGATGACAAAGAATATGAATAAATGGTGGCCAATATACTATGATTTGCTCGTTAAAATCTGCATGAAAATAATTCAAAAATAATGGAGACTATTTTGGAAGAAGTGATGGGGAAGGTGTATACAGACTAAAAGGTAAAACAAGTGAAGGAAATATCAGCAATAAAAGAAGAAATAAAGGCTATTTTAGAGGAAAATGCTGATTCAAGGTCAGTTGCAATATGATGTAGCAAAAGCATTTGATTCAGTAAATCATGAGGAAATGTGTGATATTTTATGGGATTATGGAGCTGAGAGAAAAATGATAAAATTATTTAAAAAGTGTTGCAGAGAAATATACAACAATTAACAATTGTTATTAGATGTCCTGGATGTAGTTTATAATAAATAGTTGGTTAGAAAAGAAAGAATGAAAAAGGTGTGAAACAGGGATGTCTGGTGAGTGTGCTTTTTTGTTATTAGTGACTGTAATACATGTATTTGTAAAATAAGAAAAGTAGTATGAGAAATGGAAAAGATGTAATACTTGTGTAGATGCAATACCCGTGTGTCTTTCGGGACTATTTTTACCCATCAAATGAAAGTTTACTCGAATGGCCATTCCTCAAACACTAAACATGAAACGTCTTTTTTGTCATATAGCCATATCATCATAAAGAACATCATTGAACTTGCATAATTTGCCAACAGCAGGGAAATAGCATGTAGTACATGTATACTTCACAGTAAATGTGCTAGTGTTACTAATGTACTTTTGCAGTGATATTTTAATTATAAAATTAAATAGTGTATTAAAATACTATGTTGAAACAGTACATTTAAGTTGTTTTGTTGAGCAAAAGGACCCCGCTCATGTGGGGGGCTCCGCTCACCACACCCTGGGTAATTATATATACCAACTGCAAGATTACACTACAGTGGGGAAAGGGCAAATTTCCGCTATGTGCTGTATTTTAACATAAGCAAAAGTTATGGTATGAGCTGATAGAGTATTCATTATCTAATATTCTTCTAACTTGACTGCAAAAAAACAAAACAGATGTGATTTAATGTTTTATCAACAACTGTCTAGAAATCTTAATAAATGTTGGTTATTTTGTCAAGCTTCATCACTTCATATTGCAATTCCTGTTGTATTATTTTTCTCTTTTCTTTTATATGAAATGTGTGTCCCATATAGTTAATGAGATATGTGTCCCTACCCAAAAAAGTTAATGATATCAGCTAAAGATACGAACAAAAAAATACTTGTACATAAAAGTATCTGTCAACATAACCAAAATGTTGCCATTTAAGAACCAACATTTGAAGTTAAATGAGGTGGAGTAAGAAGGAGAGAAGAATGGCACTTGATCAGCTAGAAAGAAATTAAGCTGCTTTTTTAATTTTCATTAACTATGTGGTGTCTTTATTAAACAAAGCCATTGGGAGGACAAGGGCAGGAGGATGGCTGTCTAAGTATCAAACTGTAGGTGACACTAATCGATATACTCAGCTTGAGAAAAGAAAATTTGAGAAATTGCGGAGTTGCAGGGTGGTAGCAAATTGTTGGTAATAACTTGTCACCTTTGTAAAAATGATACTTATCAATACATTATAAAGCAGCTCAACTAAAACCACTCAGAGGCTAAGTGTTTTGGTGGAGGTTGGGGAGCAAGTGTGTTGTCAGTGAGCCAATTGGCCTTGCTACAGCTGTGCTGCTGCACATTTACATTACATTACATCATATTGGATCGCCTGTCGTTTATGTTGCTATTTTTATCATTCAGATAGCATTACATAGCTGCTCTTCCACTATCTTATCTTACACAGCTGCTTTTGAAAGCCTGCTTTAAGAGACTGCTTACTGCCTTTTTGTTAGTCACTTGGCAAAACATTTTCACATTTTTAAGTTATATGTTTGATAAAAAGAAAAACACTTCCAAAAGTGATGATGTATCTTACCTCCATCCATGGAACTTTGTTTAGCTCTAGGTATTAGATCCATTACTGATCTACATACCTCTAGTAAACCATTTTCAGAAAATGCTTTCACAGATAACATGCTACCATTCTAGATCTATGAGGTCTGATATTTCAAAGTTCCAATATATGATTATTAAAAGAATTTCTACTTCACCAAAGACTGTAAAAAAAACTCTGTTGTCGTTTCTTATTGTTATTATGCACAGTTAGTACAGTTCAACCAGAAAAATATAAATTCACTCTTCAAAACTCAACTTTAAACACAGTCCCTGGGATTTATTAATACCTTCTCTAAGTGTACAGTGTTCTGAGTGAATAGGCAGCACAAGCATAACTCACACTTCCTTCCTCCTCAGTTTAGTTTTCCTACAGAGTTTCTTGCAACTTTAAATACTGAAGGGGATTCATAAAGGTTACCACAAAATGTGTAGACTACATGTACACATAGTATAATCTTTCTGAGTGATTAGAAAGCATAACAATGTGGTAGGGATGTTCTTGAATACAGATTGTGTACACTTAGTGTGGGTGTTTGAATCTGGCCCTTTATTTTAATGGGAATACTAGCACAGATAGTAATTATTAAGATCATTTGTTTGGCTGAAGCCATATGGTTCTCAGCCCTGTTATTGTTATATCAGTTATGAACATATAATTAAAACTAATATCTTTTACCAATCAACACAGAGCATTTGATAAAAGTCAGTTAATAACTTGCACACTTACACAAGTAACTGGGATATTTATCTTGTAAACTGCACATCTCCTCTTACATTCAAAAATATTAAGACCTTTAAAATTGACAATTTCTGAACAAGTAGACACTATCACTGAGAAACTCTGTTTTATACAAATATGTTGAATGCATTCCCCAGTATTAGATTTTAGAATATAAACAGAAGTTCTAAATTATTAGTGAAACAATCAGTGGTGGTCTAAATGAACATTCATAGACTGTTTTGGGCTATACTTAATCAGTGCTTTGCATTTAGGTGATAGTTAAATTTCTACCAGTGGCCAAGATTATTGCAGAGTGTTTGTTTTGACTTTTTTGTTTATTTTTTTAGATGTCTGCTAGATGCAAGTATTATAATGAAGGATAAGACTGGAAGAATTTTTTAATATAAAATCATATGACTAAATTGTGAAATGGCATCACATGACTTGACTACATAAAGTTGTAGTATATAAGTGATGCTCATGCTTCAGTCTGGTGCCTACAACACTGTTCCATGAATTTTAAGCAATATCTTCTCCCTCTCCTGTAACAGCTTCCTCAATTTACAGCAAAAACCCAACATATAAAGATTTCCTGCACTATCAGCCCCACCCCTTCAACAGGCTGCTCAGTGCAAAGCGTGTTTGTACTACACAAATTATTAATTACTCTTGCCTAAAATCAGCAATGTATGAGAACTGGGATTTGTGCCTAAAGAACAAGAAAAAATTATCCTGGGGATATATCTGTTCCCCTCTGTGTCATGATCTTTGAGCTGGCATTATATAAATAGTAGGGATGTGGGCGGTACATATCATCACATTGGGTATTATGGGGACAGCCCTTTTTATTGCATCCTTTGAAATGTGAGTGTGGTCCTCATTGGTCTCTTTCTCATGTTTTGTGATCATACTTCTGATGATCAATCACAAAGCAGTCTGTGCTCCATTAAGAATCCTTTGATCTGCCATCCATTATCTGTTACCATCTAAGGCATCCTGTACCACTGACAAATTAACCAGAGCTACATTTCAAATACTTGTCCTGTCAAATTCAGGTTTAGTAAAACCCAACTCTTATCTAAAAGCAACCTGTACTATAGTGCTCAGAGTCCTTAATTTGCCTATTTATTAATTTGTATATTTCCTCCATCTTTCACAAAATTCCATACATAAACTCAATCCTAGCTTTACACATTAACATTTAGCCAGTTTATAAGATGTACATTAATCTTACTTTCTTTTTTCTAATTCATATTTCATCTCAATTATGACCAACCACCATGCCATAGAAATGACAGCCTGAAAATCCATACATCTCTAACTCACTATCTGAAATTTGCAACTCTACTTAATGCCTCACTTTCCACAGATCATTGACTACCAAATGTATCATCCCCTTCAAATCTCAATGTACCTGACCCCTATTTAAGTTTTTCCCTTTCTAAATTAGTTCCAAGATGCAATTTTTTTACATTCTACAGATTCACCCCCTCATCTGACCTAACTTTGTCCATATTCTGTTCCACTGACCTAATGCATGACTTTTTCCACCCTCATTTCTTCCTCCATAAGCCATTTTACTAAACCTCTGATTCTTAATTCTGTGACAATTGTTCTGTATCCTGACATATCCAATCCCACACACCTCTTCCCATCCTTCCTCATTTTCGTGTCCATACAAACCACATTAGACACACTCTGCATCTTACTCTCTCTTCCATCTTTGTGGTTAATTGCAGAATGTCCTAACAAATAGAAGACCACTTGTAAAACCATCACCTGTACTGTCACTGAAATCCCATCTAAGGTCTTTATCTTCCCTGATTAGAATCACACAATCATACATAAGTATATCAAAGCCCTGTGAATTCAGACATTGATCTTCAGATCCATATGCCTGTGCAAACTCTGAGACAACTTCCCCATGCAAAGAGAAAGGGAGATTGGGAAAGAGCACAACCTTGATGTTTTCCTTATTCTAATTACACACAATAAGAAAATGTACCATTTACCCTAAAAAGCAAACAATGAGTACTACGCAGAGTTTGAATACTCTGAAACCATGTTCCTATGCATCATCCAGCCTCAACTAAGTCTCAAAGTATCCAAAGCCCTCTAAATGTGCATTAGACTCCTTTCAACTTCTCCTTATTCCTCCCTTCTTGCCCACACAATGAATTTTAATAATAACCTCTAATGGTTGGTAGAGAACTACAGTCTCATAAATGCCACTTGAATGATGTCAGTAGCTTGGAAAATTGTCTTCTCAATCCTGTCTGGTAACACTTTTGTAACTTACCATCTTCATTACCCGGTGAAACTGGGAGAAAGTTTTAGATCCTCTGGCTCCTTTTTTCTCTTTGATAAAACTATTAATATTACCTCTCCTTAACTGATGCTGGAACATGTCCTATCTATAACATCTCATTTATAACTCTTACGAGAGCCTGCACTAATGCAAATAGCAATAACAGTCAGTGGGAACTATCTGTTCCTCCACCATTCCCTGTTTTCATGTACTTAATCGCAACTAATTCATTTTCTACCACCATTTGCAAATGCAATTCCATTAATTTCTCGTGTGATAAACATATAGTTTGTGCTTTTCTATTATCACCCTGCTGAACAGGACTACATTATGGCTACCTATTGAAATGTCAGTACTCAAAATGCTGAGTGATGAAAAACCAAAACAAGACCAAAAACACAGGAGTAAAACAAATCTCAAAAACCTCGTCTCCTTAAAACTCCATTTTGCAAGGGGGCAAGGCAACCCTGCACACCCCCATTTGGGGGGCAAGTCGACCATACACCCTGTGCTTATCTATACCAATTCTCACATTGCCACTCCTTGGATAAAGAGAATATTCTGAGAAATTTCATCTCTTAATTAGTATATGACAGTACAATCTAGTAGCCATTCATTCTCCACATTTTGGGACTAGCTCTAGAGGGTCCTGACATTTCAAATGGTTGCACTTCATTATACATAGTACCATAAAAACCTTCAGCACAGTTCTTGAATATTTTTACTTGTGAAATATGTCCCCATGATTATTTATCTCTCTGTCTAAGCTTTCTTATGTGATCATGGGTGTAGATCAATCTTATCCCTAAATGATTTTGGAAACTTAACCCCAACACACTTGTAGTGATGAGGGTAATATAGTTGCCTCTGGATATGAGATCATATCCAGTATATTAGACACGAATCTGCTGTCACCTACCCAATTGTCAGGGCTGTTTTTTTATGATAGAGAGGCACTTTGTTTCACATTTGGAGGAAATCTGTTTCAAAGTGGATGTAACATTAGGCAAATAATCATTTCAACAGGTGTTGATAACCTTCCAATGCAGGTTTTTAGTCTTTGGATTGTATCTTTGTCTGTTGACTTTTTAAAGATTTAGGAGGTCAAAACATGTGATCTTGCATTATATGAAGCACCACATATTGGTTATTTCTCAAAAGACTGTTTAACATGGAATAGAGATACAGATTTTACTCTACCCTGGAATCTTAAGTGGTATAAACTTCAGATTTCTTTTTTTGTTAGGAATCTTTGAGTCCACCCATGTTGTGCTAGATGGTTTTATAAGATCATCCTAAGGGGTTACTGTATTCAGTGATGAGTCTGATAAATCAGAAGTATAGCAGTATACAGACATCTCCTGACCTCTATTAAATGTTAAATGCAGAGTATGTTTCAAGGGAGTGCAGTGATATGCTGCATGGGTGTTGGAGACCCTATCAAATGTAAGAGCACTGCACTGTTTGGTATTCAAAGTGAGCCCATGCCAGGTCCGCCACATGCTTAGTTGATAATGGCCCTGCTAGAGAATTTGGAAAATGAGAGTGGAGTTGACATCTGCACTTATGTTGCAGCTATTTGTATACTTTGCTAACCAGAGGGCCTGGATGGTCAATTTTATATTAGATCAGTAGCTGCTACATTAAAGGGGTTCATAAATAGAGCACTGGGAAATGTTACTTGATATGTCCCAATGGTAAGAAATATTATTTGCGATGTGCCAGTGGCTTGAGGAGATATCACCTTCATTTACAATGTAAATTCTGCCTGTTAGCCTATTTGCTTATAACTTCACAGTGGACTACCACACAGCAGCAGTGCCTTTTCCCAAAGTCAATAGCAGAAGTTTGCACCTTGCATGGGACACAGCAGATATTGGCACAAAGATGGCTACCATAGAAAGTGGTGCCAATAGGGGAATCCTGTGGGAATGCACGCGATACCTGATTAATAAAATAAACACAAACAACCAAACCAAAAACCACCTCCAGAGGAAGCCTTAATAGTAAAATGAAAAAAGGCTTCCACCACAACAAAAAGTTCACTGAGAAGTTCTGTTAAAATGTAAGCTTTAATAAAACAAAGAAATAAAAAGCACAAATTGTGCTGTTCAAGTTGCAGGTCAAACAGGATAAGCACTTTCAGTTAAAAAACCTTCTTTAGTTCTTAGACGTGAGAATTTCAATGAATAATAGCAAAGGAATTGGCACCACTATATTCAGGAAACCAAATTGGAGGAACCATATGCTATACTACAATAGCATGCACCCGAGACATGTTTTTCAGAATATTGTTGAAAATCAAGTGACCAGGATATCCAAGCTCTGTACAGACGATGATGATTTTCTGCAGGAACAAGACAAACTCTTGCAGACTTTTGCTTCAAGAGGCTATAATGAAAAACAATTAGTCATGAGTAAAGGCAAAGCAATGTCCATTCGATACAACAAAGGGCAACCGTACTACTCAAAATGGAAGCAGAGTGATGTAAAGAAAGGTGGAAACAGCAACAGTCTCAGATGCATGATGACCTACAGCACTGACTCCTTTGATGTCCGTGAAACCATCAAGAAATTTTGGCCAGTCTTAACTGCTGACAGTAAAATTAAGAGACTAGTAGGGGAAACACCTAAGTTTGGTTATAAAAACAAGAAGAACTTAAAGGATTTATTGTGCAACTATGATGGAATACCTAACAAGCAGAGTACAGAAGGAGGAAATAGGTTAGGAACTTGGACATGTGGCTTTTGCAAAGCTTGCAGCCACATTAAATGTTCCAACAGTTTTGTTCATCCGGTAACAAACAAATGCTATAAGTTCTCTGGTTTTGCTAACTGTAACACCAAAAATGTTATATACGTTGGCACTTGTAATTTGTGCCAAGCCTATTATGTAGAAAGTTTAAGGAACGGATACTTCGCCACCTGTTAGACATCAAGAATAAAGTGGTAACCAATGCCCTATATGGACATGTGTCTGAAAATCCAGGGCATTCATTTAGCTTTATGGTTATCTCAAATGTGACTACTAACCTCCGTGGAGGAGACATTATCAACAAAACTGAAAAGGAAGAAAGCAAATGGGTCATGAACCTCAGAGCTAATTTATTTCCAGGGCTCAACAGAGTAGTTCCTATTAAACCTATTTTGAAAGAGAGAAGCCTAATTAAGAAATGAAATGGAGGCTTAAGGAAGGCGTGCATCTGATTGCTGTATGTGATTGGTTGAGCAATTAAGGATCTTTATTTAACAGCAGTAAGTCAGGTCTACACACTAGGATCTGAAGAAGGTTTTTTAACTGAAAGCACTTATCCTGTTTGACCTGCAACTTGAACAGCACAATTTGTGCTTTTTATTTCTTCGTTTTATTAAAGCCTACATTTTAACAGAACTTCTCAGTGAACTTTTTGTTGTGGTGGAAGCCTTTTTTTCATTTTACTATGATTAATGAAATAAGGAGAAGTATGGATTTTAAAACTGTTTATCACATGCAAACTCCTAACTTCATTTTGTTTATTTTTATTGATGCTTTGTCATAAGATCTTTATTATAGTATAATCTATGGGCATTATTACTTTCTTCTATGACATGCCCTGTTGCAAAATATTTTTATTATGTATTACAGTTTCCCTTTCAGCATGTATTAGGAAGACATGTCATGTAGCTAGGAAACCCCAAGAAGTTCCAAATCGAAAAGATTATTCATCTAAATACCCACAGCTGCTAAGCCAGGCTTGAAATCCCATCCCTTTGCTCCATCGGTTATTATATATAGTCTATTGTGATCAGTGTATTATCCCATTAAGCAAATCAAATAAATATATCTTACATTCTGTGCCATCAAAGACACTACACTGATACATCTCTTCTACCTCCACATAACAAAGAGCTTCACAAAACCTAAAACGAAGGATCTAAACCTGCACCAATACATAAATATAACATATTCGAGTGACAAGTTTTATTACCTCATCTCTGGATCAAATTTCCATTGCATGTTTAAAAGAATAACACCCTTGCATATTTAAAGAAATGCAGACTAAACAGGTATCTACAGATTCACTCCGGCATATTTTATCCTCCTGGCAGTGGGAGATGCATCTTGAAGGTAGTTATTTGCAAGGCACAAATGATCTTTTTAAGTGCCTTGAAGCTCATCTGATTCAATATTTCTTTATTTTAGTTTGTATTGTACTAGCATATGGTGGGGGCTATCATGCCAAAAATAGCAGCACGTCCAGCTAGCATGTCAGATTCTGGGTGTCTTCCTGTTGCACAGAATGTCTGATGTATGAACTAAGCCCAAAGGTAGGAGTCACATAAGGGACATACATGCATGAATTACCACAGAACTTCTTTGCCATGAGCCCAAAGACAGAACATTGCTTCATCTTACATTTATAAAATGTTTGACTGGTATAGTTTCCTAACTATCAGGCAGAAAAGGACCCCATTGGGGACCCTTCCTTTTTTCCTGTTATTTGTAATTGAACGTGTCATTGAAGAATGTGACTGTGGGAAGCAATTAAAATGCCTTCTTTGTTTAGGGGTAGAACATAATTACAAAGACTGTGTTATATGTCAGTCTTTGTCCCAAATTCAATTCCTTGAAAAATTAAAAAAAAATAAGGCACAATGTTGACTGAGTCATAGCACCCCAACATCCAGATGATACTGAAAAAGAATCCTAAGAAAGCAAAACACAAGGGTTCTGCTGTCCAGCCTGACACAGACATCTCCATTGTGTCACTTGAGGATTCCTCAGACCATCCAGCTCCTTTGTCTAACTACTTTATAGTGACCCCATAAGAGCTTGATAATGGGGAAGCCCATTCAGATGTCTGCTGTGGCTGATCAGACATCTGCTTCAGATAAGAAGGGGACCCTTTGGCTGGTTATCTCTTTGAGACCAGAGGGATTCCTCAGGATTTTAGACAGGGAGGAAGTGCCTGGTTTGTTTACTGAAGTCCATCAGCATTTCTTTTCAGGCAGATGTCCCTAGGAACAAAAAACATAACTCTAAACATAACTCATCCACTCAGCTAGTAAGGGATCTACAAAATTAATGGAAGTACTTTACCCAAGGACTGCTTAAAACAATCATGACCCTTAAGCACCCTCAATACTTTCATGCAGCTCCTGCTGCTACTACTGTTCCTCCCTCTTCCACTCCTCTAAAGAGACAGAGGACGAAGTCCAGGATTCAAATAATGGTTCTCTGGCATATTCTTCTCAGATCCATTCCTGTTTGGCTGGGGTGTCTGATGAGGACCACACCTTATCTCCAGATTCTGCCTTAGATGAGCTTTCCTTTGCAAATACTGTGGTAAAAATGATGATGCATTTTAAGTGGAAGGACATTAGGATCTCTATTGTTCAACAGAGACATTATGGTCTTTTTGACATGGGTACACCGATGCCCTCAGCCTTTCCCTCTGTACTGGAAACTCTTCTGGGAACTTTTACTTCTGTCACTCTGAATCCAGAATCCCTACATCCTGCTCATAAGAAACCTGCCTGACACTCGGAAATGTATTTATAAAAACCCTTCTTCTGCTCCAACAGTGATCTTCCTTTCTACAGAGAAGTCAACAAAGCTGTTATCCTTACAAAATGTTTTGGCTGTGGCCAAGTATGGAAAAATATGTGTACCCCTGCAACCTTAGCCTTTAGAGTAGTTAATTATCAAATCCTATGCATCCTGCCTAATCTGGGTGAGTTGATTTAATGCATTCCTAGGATCTGAGAATATGTTCTGCTATATATTTGCTCAGCTCTGCCTCTCAGATAATCAGACAGACTCTCAAATGCAATTATCATGCTGCTGATGTATCTTCCCATATACCTACATCTGGGTCTATAGTCTGCATGTATCCTTGGCTAAGGCTACAATCCTTTCCAGAGGATGTCAAGGACAAACTTCTAGATTCTCATCTGGATAGATAACATCAGTTTGGCTCTCTGGCTGTAGACCTTTTCAAATGCTTAAATGGAAAGGAGAACATTATGCAAGACTTGAAACAGATTTTCCTCTCCCAAGTACCCAAGTTCCAGAGGAACTAGCCTGTTAAGGCAGGTCCATTTGTCAGGAGAGAGCAAAAACATTGTCAGAAGCATAAAATGGCTAACAAAAGAAGATTTCAGGATAAATCAGGGCAGGATTTCGAAACCTCTAAGTACATTTTTCCTGACAAACATATCTCTTTTTGAATATTGATTACTCTACCTCTTTCCCCTAGGCCAGGTTCCTCATTCCCAAAGACTTAACCTATCTCTGCCAGTATGAAAGTCAGTCATAATCAACAGTGGGTTCTTTCATCTTATCACAAGGTTACAGAATGCCTTGGAAGACTCTTCTGCCCCCCCCCCCCTTTCTGGAATCACTTAGTCACCCTTTGTTTTTCCTCTTCTACAAGAAGTCTGACCCCTGGCATGCCTTTTATAGTCTCTCTTCCCCACCAGGAACCATACATAAATGCCTCTAATCTAGCATAGATCACCTGTTCCAGCATCATCAAGGCTCAGGGGATTTGGTCAAACAAAGAGAGAAAAGGTCATATAAATACCAAAGAAATGAAGGCCCTTATTCTAGCCATTCAGTCATTGAATCATCTTTGGTCTCCACTCCCACTCAGGGTTTTCACAAACCACACCACAGTAATGTGGTACAGAAACATGGAAGTACCAAGCCTTACTAACTTTGCAGATTAGCCTTGATGGCTAGGAGTATTTCCATTCAGTTGAATCTTCTCCCTCAGGCAGAGTATATTCTCTCATAATGGAACAAAGTGACAGATTCTCTGGGCATGTCCAGGGCAAATCCTCATGAATGGTTATGAATAGGGAGATCTTCTGGACATTGTCCATCAGTGGGGTATTCCTCAGATGGACCTTTTTGTCACCATCCATAACTGACAGTTAAACTTGTTCTGTTCCAGGGAACAATTAATAGAATTTTGATTCCTTTCAGACACCACTTCTCAGAGGACATGTCTTCAAGTTTTACAGGAGATTAGAAAACCAACTAGGACATCTTGTGTGTCCAAATGGAAGAGATTTTCCTTGTGGTGACAAAAGAAATTAGAAGGACCACTTTAGAGTGGGGATGCCTTCTAACATTCATCATTTGATCACAGCTGCAGTCGCCTTAGCTATATGGGATATATCCTGCCAAGGCTATAGCAGCCAACAAGCTTTCAAACTTTCAGGGCATTTTTCACATGTTCAAACTGTCAGGCAGCGGATTCCGGCATGTAGCTCATGAGACATTTGCCTGCGAGCTACATCGCCAAAACCAAACGGCTGCATCAGCACTTTGCCGTAGTGCAAAGTGCCTGAAAAGCATAGCCGCTGCAACTATAATCTATGGACGGGCAGCTGCAGCCGTACGGGCTGTGTAACGCATTCCTTCTTCTCGTGCAAGGAATGCATTTATTTAATTATTTATTTATTATGTTGTCAGTCTGACATCACAATAAATAAATAATTAAATAAATGCATTCCGTGCACGAGAAGAAGGAATGCGTTACACAGCCCGTATGGCTGCAGCTGCCCGTCCATAGATTATATTTGCAGCGGCTATGCTTTTCAGGCACTTTGCACTACAGCAAAGTGCTGATGCAGCCATTTGGTTTCGGCGATGTAGCTCGCAGGCAAATGTCTCGCGAGCTACACGCCAGAATCCGTCAGGCAGCTCAAGCTGAGCTGACTAATCACTTTTTTTTACATAAAAACACAGTAAAAAGGGCACTTTAAAACACGTTTCCAACACAAAAAGTAAAATAAATAATTTATCCACAGGAAAAAAGTTGTTTTTTTTAATACTGAAAAAAAACTTTTTAAATTGGCAGGGGAAAAGGTGTTCTCATTTAAAAGTACAATGCAATCTTATGACACTCCATTGAAACAAACACAAACGGATAGGTTTAAAATAACTTTCCTGAAGAGGAAAGTACTATAATAAACAAAAATAACTGAATGAAATGTTTTATCTCCACAAAGGGAACTTATCTGCACAGCAAAAGAACAGCACAAGCTGACTGATGATCCTCAAAACTCTCAGAGGAGCATACCCATCAGTGGCTGTAAAGCTATGGAAGGCTTAGCACCTACACTTATCGTTTAAAGACTTTAAATTTTTACCTGCTTTTGCCACTTGTTTTCCTTGGGATAGATGCACCATTTTTGGCTTGATCAGGACAAAAACTGTTGGTCCCATGGTTAGTCTTTCTTCCAGCTAGAAAAGAAAAAGCTAAGCAAACAGCCTTTGCCACCACAGCAGGATAGCAATTTTCCTCAGCCACAGGTGGATGACTCTGCTGTGGCCATTTGTTGTACCTCAGATCAATCATCTTTTACCTCAGATCCCTCTAGAGTAACACTTACAGCAACAATGGACCAGGAGTTAGCCACATCTTTTGCATCTGTTGAGGTCCCATCACTGGGCAATGGAGAGAACTCTTGTTGATCTTAGGAGAGGAAACATGGATGGACAGAACATTCTGACTAAAACAGAGAAGCCTTTCCAATTCCCTCTCCCAAGACCATTCTGCATTCTCATAACCTCCCAACAGGATGTGTATAATGAGATTTTATCTTCTCTTTTTAACAGAGATTCACATTTTTGTTGCTTTCCTGCAGGGGTCAAAAGGTGTGATGAAAAGGGTAAGTTAAATCAGGGGACTTCTAAGTTTTTCTCTGTTCTCTTTTTTCAAATTTTCTAACGGATTCCCTAACTCCTCATCCAATTTTAGTATAATGGCAAGAGTGTTCCAAAAAAAAATTTCAGGAACCTCCAAACCCAAAGGTAGTCCAACTAATCATTTTGATTGTTTAAGGTACTTTGTTCATTCATCCCACTCTGACAGTCGCTTTTCCCTTCCAGAAATTCTGAATCTCCATTTTACTTTTTGTTAATGGATAGTTTCAGACAAATGGGTTCTGAAGAATATTCATCAAAGTTATAGATGATATTGAGATGATTTTCTTCCTTGCCAGTGGATTATTCCTCATCCTCCTGACCAGTCTCTTTCATTTCCACCTGCCCTTCATTACATAACTGTACCAAAAAGTGACAGAACCAATTTCTCCTTTCCAAGCAAGGAAAGATTTTTGTTCAAGGATGTTTTAATGCCAAAGAAAGAAGATGATTTTAGCTCAGTTGTGGGTATGTCTTTCTTAAACCTGTTTGTGATAATGCCTGAATTCAAAATTATGTCACTTCACAATCTGTTTCCCTTTCTTGCTCATTCAAGCTTCATGGTAAGACTACATTTAAAAGATGCTCATCAACACATTCCTTTTCATCCAGACTTCAGGTGCTTCCTAAAACATGTGTGTCTGGATCAGTTTACCATTTCTCTGCTTTACCCTTTGGACAAGTCACTACACCCAGAGTGTTCACAAAGTGATTAGCTCCAGTTATAGACTGTTGTAGGCTACAGGGTATTCATTTTTCTTGTTACCATATTTAAACAACTTAATTATGTTTGCAAAGTGTAAGGAACCTGTCACTTGGGTGATATATCTCTTTCATAAGCTGGGATTCTATGAGGACAGTCAAATGTCCTTTTTGACTCCTTGACACAGGATTGTGTCCCTAGAGTGTCATCTGGAGACCTCACTTCTAAGAGCTTTTATTCCACAGAAAAATAGATCTATTTCTAAAGTTTTCCTGCAAGGGAATACCTTAGGATTTTGAGTCTGATAGCATTTATTTTTCTCACAATAACCCTGGCAAGACTCTACATGAGAAAGATACAATGGCATCTGAAGTCTTTTTGCACCTAACATCAAAATCCCCTTTCTTTTCATTTCCCAGTGCTGCAATTGTTAATAGAAAAATTACTTGTTGGAGACAGCAAATATCCCTAAATTTAAGTCTTCCTTTATCTCTGTCTATCCCAAATCTCATACATCTCAGACTTTGCTTAGGGAACAATTTCAGGAGGGATAATAGTGTAAAGTGTGTTGAACACCTAAGACAGATGCAAGCACATACATTTAAAAGAGATGTTTGCCATGATCAAGCTACTTTGGTTCCCATGACCTCTTCAAGTTGTTTTAGACCATACCATAGTCATGTGATACATCTATATGTTGGGGACACCAAATTGTACCTCCTTTGCAGACTAGCCATGTTAACTTGAGATATAGCTTCACAGCATAATCTCAATCTACAGGCATTGTTCATTACATCAGACCAATATTGTGTGAAAGGCAAGCTTAGCAGGGTAGGGCAGACCCTCATGTATGCAAACTGTATTACTGGATCTGCAAAGATTTGATCCAAAAGTGGGGAGGTCCTTGAGGAAACCAGTTTACCTACTCTCCGAATAATCCACTGGCAAGATTCTGTTGCAGGACTCCATGCAAGAAGTCCTGGAAGACAGATGCCTTTTCTTTTCTTTTTTTTTTTTTTTTTTTTTTTAGATATATTTTCTACTCTTTGCAATGATATCCTGCGTACTTCTGAAGATCCAGAAGGAATCTCCCAAGATCATTGTGATGACCCATTCTGGCTCAGTCAACAGTGGTTTTCCCTTCCTTTGGAAATGTCCAGGGGCAATTGCCACAAGCTTCCTTGCAGAATGGATCTAATCGCACAAGATCTGGGGTGTTTGATACACATTGACCCTGATCACCATTAAGTGATTGCCTGGATGATAGGGACTTAATTTCCTTTAGGCATCTGTTTACTGAGAATGTACAGAAGTTAGTAATGAAGGCAAGAAAACCTGATACTGGAAAATCATATAGTGGCAAACAGGAAAGTTTTTTTAGTTGGTGCCAGCAACATAACCAGCACACATTCAGGACTAGTTATTCTCTGGTTTTACAATATCTATATGAATTACTTTCCTATGGTCTTTCTTACTCCTCCATCAATGTTCATTTATTGGCAATTTTAGCATGTTTGCCCATGGGTACTCCTCTTTAAGGTTTTCTTATGTCAAAAGTTTTTGAAAAGGGTTTTACTTGAAAGGTCTCCAAGAGAACCAGTGGCCCCTTCTCTGAATCTTAATTTTGTGTAAGACAGTCTAATGCCTGCTCCATTTGATCCAGCTAATTTGGCTGACTTAATGTTATTACACTGGAAAACAGTTTTACTTATTGTTCTGTCTTCTGCAAGAAGAGTACCTGAGTTTAATGTTTTTTATGGTGAGTCATCCCTATCTAACTATTCACAGAGACAGGGTTTATTTGAGAACTAATCTGTCTTTTCTGCCTAAAATGGAATCCAAGTTTACTTTAAGCCAAACTATTCAATCCCCAATTTTCTTTACTCATCTTAAAAATGTCTAACAACATGAAAAACACTGTTCAGTCTCCCCCTCCATACACATTTTATATCAAGCAAATGGGGAACAGCTACAGTCATTCCCCTACATAAGAAAGGACTTTCCACAGACCCAGACAATTATAGACTCACAAGTCTGAACGGCTTCATATGCAAAGTCATAAAAATAATATCATGGAGTTTCTCAGTCAGGCCATAGGAACCTCCAAACACTGGACCAGACTCTGTTTGGATTCATCAAGGGCAGATCATGCTTACTTAACCTGGTGATTTTTTTAAAAGGCCACCAGAGCAATGAATGAAGACAAAATAGTACACATCACACACCTTGACCTGGTCAAAGCTTTTGACACAATTCTTCACTCAGGTATAGTAGAAAAGCTAAATAAACTATGAATAAACCCCTGTGCCACCTGCTGGATTACCAGCTGGCTCACAGACAGGAAACAGGTAATAAAAATAGGGAACGTTACCTCCACAGAGAGAACAGTCACAGGGACTGTGTCTTCATCTAGACATGTCAGTGTTCCACTTTACTTGGCCCTCATTACGCTAATCATTGGATTTAATACCTCTTTAGCTTGTATCTGTCCAGACACATGCAACAACTGGAACACCCAGAGAGATACCTTACTAAAAGGATACAAGGTCTTAACAACATATCCAACACTGACTGACTGAAAGACTTGTCACTATACTCAGTATCCCTACAGACTGCTAAAAGGTGACCTGTGTCTGGCATCCATGGCATCCGTTGACTCATTATCAATAGATTAATTGCACAACAGCAAGTCAAACTGCATCATAAATACTCTGTCTAAGGATCTAAATATTTTCTACATCAATAGAATGGTTTGGTGGGGCAGGTAAATCTCATAGAGGATACTGCTGCTGTGGAACAGGCTCCCCATCCACATAAATAAAGTTCATCTCTGTCCAAATTCAAGTGCAACTTAGATCTTTGGATGGAAAACAGAACATTTACCCCTGGACAGCCTCTTTTACTACTATTTAACAGAAGCAGCTTCAGTCCATACATGGGGGTGTCCTCACAAATTACCTGTGCTATGATCCCAGTTATTCTCATAAGGGGTAATTATATAATTATCAACCATGGGATGGGTATGGCCGGTCTATAACAAAATGGGATAGGTTATTTTGAGCATAGCAGTAGCTGCTCCCTCCCTCCATCCCCCCTATTTTTGGTGAGTTGTTTATGAGATGGTGTGATTATATATTTTCTGTTCATCCTAACATTGTCCCTTCAGGGTTCAGGCTACCTCAGTTTTCAGGAAAGCCATTAATGGCTTTGTGCCAAAACTTATCTTTTTAGTCAACTCAGCTCAAGCTGCCCGACAAGGTTTGTGTAAGGTGCCCTGAAGCTTTGGATGCTGGCTGGCTGTTATATCTTTGTTAATTATATAACCCATATAACTAAGGCTACTGCAGCAGTGATGATTCAAGCATCTACTGTTACCATAAGTTTACTTGCTCAGCTGTACTTCCTTTCCTATTAGTGAGTTGCTTAGATCTAGCATGGTATGCTCTTATGTAAATGCTCTTTTTGTCAGCTATAGTGGCTTGTCTGCCTATAGATTTACCTCTCTCTACTTTCTTTGAGGTCAGACAGTTTTTGAAGGGAGTCCTCCACATTATGCCTCCAAGACAACCTGTCCTCCTTGGGACCTCAACTATGTTCTGGAAATGTGACCCTTTCACCTTTTAAACCAACTGGTTGTTTCTTCATAAAGTTTTGTACTAGGAAAGCTCTTATGTTAGTGTCTCTTGCTACAGCTGAAAGAATATCTGAAATGCAAGCACTGATGGCCATTCCAGCTTTTATTAACTTCCGCAGAGAAAAGTTCACCCTTAAAACTAATCTTTACTGCATGACCAAAGTTGTTAAAGAGTAGTCCATAAAAAAGTCCATTAATCTTCCTTCTTTCCTTTTCCTCAGAATAAAGGGGGAAAGAATTCTTCATTTCTTGGACATGCATTGGAAACTTGAGTTCTACCTGGACAAAATTAAGGACAATAGGAAATTGGACAAGCTTTTTGTTTTTTTCCAAGAAAAAAAAACTGTGTTTACCTGTCTCTAAAGAAACCATTTCCTCTTGGATCTCTAAAACCATTAACTTTTTTATTCAATTCATGGCAAACAGCTTTCCTCTTCTGTCAAAGCTTATTCATCTATAGCAGTAGCTTCTTCTGGACTTTTTGCAAGGGCTTAGATTCTAGAACTATTCTTGAAGCAGCCATTATATCCTCTGTTCACACATTTCCTAAGCATTATAAGCATCATGTGTTCTCTAGAGTCAGGACAGAGTTTGCAAGGACCATTTTGCAGGGCTTGTTCTTCCTGACCTCGTCTCTTCAGCTTTAGGGCGTGTTAGAACACAACACTGGTTCTTCCTGTCCTCTTCTCATCAGCTTTGGTAGTTACCCATCTGTTAGAATGCTGCAACAGTGATCTTGGGACGGCATAACACAGTTGTATAAGAAGTTGAAATAATAGTAGATATCTTGCTGATCAATGTTGCAGTTTTACATTCACCTTCCTGACCCCTTTTTTTGACTTGTTTTTGTCTTTTCCTTGCCAAGGCAGATATATTTATTTCTTCCTTTTTTTCAGTGAGCATGTGCATATCTAGATAGTAATACTCCTAGGAAGTCCACTTATGTTAACTCCTTCTTACACTTTTCGAGCCTCCACCCCTTTAGACAAAAGCGGTCAATAGTTAAAGGCCAATTGGTTAGAGCGGGTAGGATGTGTAGCACTCTTTCAGATTTTAGTAAAGAATGTACTTTTTTGAGGGAGTTATTTGTTAATCGGGGTTATCCAGGAAACTTAATTGACGAGCTTATAAAGGAAGTCAACCAGAAAAGGATGGAAGGGTTTTATAAACCACTCCTTAACCAAGAAAGCTTTTTTTCAAGTGTCCAAATTGGCATTCCCAGTTTATCTGACATCACTCTAATAGAGATTGACAAAACGGTTTTAATAGAAGATGTTGTAATGCCTTTAACAAAAAATATTGAACGTAAGTTCGCTTTATGTTTTGTTACAACATTTAACACTAACTCTAAGGCAATTTGGTCAATCATATGCAAAAATTGGCACCTTATATCTAGTTCACCAGCACTTTCGGAAAAACTGGGTTCTTGTCCTAGTGTAGTGTATAAAAGAGCTAACAATTTAAAAGAAATTTTGCAAAGGAATACTACAAAACATTCCTTTAATAGACAGAAAGGTACATTTAAGTGTGAATCTTGTAATTTTTGTAAATATATAAAACCTGGTAATTCCTTGGACATTAGGAAAAAGAAATATCAGATTCATCACAAAATAAATTGCCAAACTCGCTCTGTTGTATATATTGCCCTTTGTGACTGTTGCCCAGCATTTTATGTTGGTAAGACGGACCGTAAGGTCCGTGAACGAATATACCAACATGTGTATGCAATTAAAAAGAACAAAGATGATAATGCTTTAGCAAAACACATAGATAAAAATCCTGGGCATACATTTTCATTTATGGGTATCGATCATGTCCCGACAGATGTTAGAGGTGGCCCAACATCTCTTATTTTAGAAAACCGGGAGCTTGAATGGCAACTTTCTTTAGATGCGTTCAGAGCTCCCGGTTTAAATGAAAACTGTAATATAGCTGCAGTTCTTAAATTACTGAGCTATTTGAGATAGGTTAACTTACCATTAGTATCAGTGTTAGTCTATTATTATTTACTATTTTAATATAGTTTTTTGAGGGGTTTTCCTCAAGTAGGTAAAAATTAAAATTAAAATCGAAAATTAACATAATAAAGAAAAACATTAGGGTTCTTGTACATTACATATACTTGCTTTTACAATGAAAATATTAGTGGCTTATTAGGTTTTTTGTGTTTAAATTTCTAGAAAAAATCTCTTTTAAAGAATTGATTTTTTGTTTTACCAGATATGTTGTCCTTAAAGTGATTTTTAAAAAAAGTTGACTTTTTAATTGTAATGAACATGCGCCGTTTGCATGCGCTTTGATGACCATTCCTGATGTTGTTTTGTCACTTCCTGTTATTTAAAAGTATTTTAACTTTGTAATTACTGACATAGTCACATTACAACTAACTGTTGAACCTCTGAGGAAGCTGCGGTTTTTAGTAGCGAAAACGCTCTTTTGTACCAAATAAAATTAGCGTTCAGGCTCGTTGACTTGGTGTTTTTTTCGGACGTTGGATACCTGTTGTGGACTTTTTTGGTTTGCTTTTTTGTTTCACTTGTTCGTGTTAATAAATTGAGCGTTTCTACTTGTTGAGATATGCATTTTTCACAGAGAGATGCTAAAAGTGCTTGTACTTTCAAATAATAAGGGTAGCTTGGGAACTAAAGCCAGGTGACAAAAAGTGATGTCATCCAAGCTAACCCAGCAGTAATATTTGACATTAATTTAAGAACTCTCTCAGAGAGAGACAGTGCATTTTGCATTTTGTCTTAGGCCTAGCAAAAAAATCTCCTCATCACCACCATCTGCACTTGCCTTTCTATAAGTAAGAAAACCAAATGGCACAAAATGAAGAGCTCAAAGATACATGGAAACTCCTCTTTAATCCAAAAGTGTAATCACATAAAACCAGCAAAACACATAGAATAACATAAACGCTTCAAAAAACAATGCGTTTTCATCTCGTTCTTTATGTACAAAAGACTGCAAACTCATCCCATTTTATATAAGATTCAATGAATCACCCTAATTACATCCACTCAACATTAATTAAGTAATCATTTAAACAACCCTTTTAAAGACTTACTATACACCCCAACCCAATAGGGGAATTTATTTTAAAAAAAAAAACATTAAAATATAAGCAAAACATTATTTCAAAAATTCCATATACAAATATTTATACATAAAAACACCTACCCTCGGATTTACTAATCTTCTGTACAGGACTAATCTAGTCCTGCACAGAAGTGGCAGTTTAGGAGGAGGACGGCAGTGCACCATGCATATTAATGAAGGCACGCTACCTGACCTCTTATTCCTACATGGAGTGTGGACGAGTTCAGGGGGCATGTCTGAGAGCGGAGCTCTCAGAATAAACATGCCCCTACAAAGTAGAACAGCAGAAACTGTAAATAAATGAGCAAGACGAGTTATAGGTGTCTGCATATCCCCACCAACAGTCCCCCATGTGTACACCAGCAACAGTGCATATAAAAAAAAAATTAAGAAACCCTTTTATTTTTTTTAAAACCCCGAGTACAGCTAACCATAGGTGTGTGGGTTTGTCATCTCTTAGCTATGGTTAAAGCCGTTTAAAATGCTGAAGAGGATAACAAGGAAGATATATGCAAATGAAGCAGCACAGCAATAGTGTAGTGGTCAGAGCAGGCATTCTCGGTTAGAGTCCCACTGCTGCACATTCCATTTTCTATGTGAAATCTGTATATGAACATTTTATGACATTCTTTTGCAGTATAACCTACTAAATAACATTTAAATGTGAACCGAAATACTGCATTAAATGCATATGTGAAGTGTCAGTGTCATAATGAATAATGCACTAGTAAGCAGGTTTCAGCACAAATAAGCAGTAGTAAGCATATATAAGCACTAGTCAGCGTGTTTAGGTGCGTTTGCTCAGTGGTAAGCACTGCCTACACAGATTAAGCAAATTAGAAGCTAACTGAATGTAAGAAACTGTAACCGGAGGTTAGCATTGCTTATCTCCGCACAAACCTGCGCACACTTGCTTACAACTGTTTTAAAGTGCCTTAATCCCTCTGTACCCAACAGCCCGTGTTCTGCCCAGCAACAAAATAAATAGTTTCTGCAAGGCTCAAACTCAAGACCCTGTACAACACAGTCACAGTAGTTAACCACTAAGCCATCATAGCAATACACATAATGAGGTATCAGCAAACTAATCCTCACCACAAGAAAATCAAATCAAACATGTGAACTGAATCTATGCACAGTGTGATATTGTATAACCTGCCACACAACATAAATATGTGAACTGGAGTACTGCAGTAAGCATAGATTTGAGGTGTTATTGCAATAAAGTGTGGAAGTCTCCAGGTACCCATACAGTGTATGTACACATGAATCACGGATACCAGACAAATATATAGCCTGTAATGAATAAAACCACTGCCAAAAGGCAAATATAGTGCTAATTAACTATTAAGCAATGCCAGCTGCAGCACAGCTCAACTTAGCAAGTGTAAGCAATGTGTAGGGAGACCAATTCAATCTGCCCAGTGGTATACCTCTTTAAACAATGCCAACCTTAAGTAAGCAGGTTTGCCCATAGCTTAGCCTTTTCAAAACTGGCCAATCACGGAAAAGTGTGGAAAATTGGCCCTACTGAAACCCAAGAGGTAGGAATACAGCTCATAACTGGTTGTACCTTCCCCTTGCAGACACTATGGCAGTAAGGGGAGAAGGAGTGCACTTCCGGGTGCAGCACTGGTGCATTCAGGAGTCCAAGGTCATGGCTGGACTCCTAGTTAAAGACCATGCACAAAGACTGCTGCAGGACCAATACCAGGGCTCCCAATATAAGGTGGAGGCCTTGGAACGTCTCACCCATGACCTCACCTGTGCCACTGGCATACCCTGAACTGGTGAACAGGTCAGGCACCACTATGCTGACCTGAAGCAGTGGAAGGGGGACTTCTTGGAGGAGTGGCTCCAAAAGGCTAGAGCATCAGGGGATGCCCCAACTGTGTGTAAGTATCAGTCCACTACCTGTTTAATAATGGCCAGCTCAGGTATATCATGGATAGGTATGGCTAAATATTCCTCTTATGTCCCCCACAGCTGAAATAGAGTGGGCCATGAACCAGGAGGCCCACATCTGCTGCCTGGTGTGGTTGTGACGCGAGGCAGGTCAGTAATACTCATGCTTTTACTGTCATAGGAAATAAAAATAAAAGTAGTAGTAAAGTAATTGCTAGCATAAAACCTGTATTGCTCAAGGCAAGTACTGCATACACTAGAGAATATGGCAGGAAGAGTCTATTATTGTTAGTATGACAATAAAAGTGTAATACCCTGACAAAACAGGTCTAACAGCTGGACTGTATGTGCATATTCTGGTATCATATGGTAACGTAGATTTGCAATCATGTAATACTACTGTAGTATTAAGCACTGTTACCTACACCATGTACCATAATGTGAATGTGTAGGAATGCCTGTATATGACAGGTGTAATCCCCAGAGGTCATTTAGTACAACTGAGAGACACATAGACAGTAAACAGGGGAAATGCAGACAACAAAACCCGAATAGCACATGCAACCGAGATGTGAACTGTTTTATTAGCACACACAGCCATGGTTTGAATCCTGCCAGTGGTAGTAGTCTGTATACAGAATTATACACCACGACTGTACAGACATGTCCAGACTGTCTATTAAAGGGGCCCGTATCTAATTCCTATCAACATGTCCCCCTGAGAAACCCGTGGGATGATCCCAGACATATAGACAGCAAACAGGAAATACGACTGATTGACACACATCTATGAAAACAAACCTGGGACACTAGCAACTCCCCAATATCTTATGTGACTAAGAAGCCACATATGTCCCATTTACACTCCAATCTGTTAAGCTGTGGTCAGAGTGTGTACAGTAACAGAGTGAGATGTATGTGCATAATATTAATGTGTAATCTGGAACCTTGTCTGGCAACAGTCAGGTAGTGCTAACAAGCATTGCTCCCAAAGGTACGTTGGATACAAACACTGTCCTGTGAAATACAGACCAATATAAACTGTACTGGTACCATCCACCCTAGTTTTGTAGGGGATTGTGAGTGTTGCACTTTCTCTGAATAATAACGTATCAGTGTTCACTGTTGGCCACACTGTGCTACATAATATAACAGTGTAGGAAAGCATGTACATGTTTGTGTCAGGTCACTAAAGGTGGAAGACGGCAATAGTCTAGATATGTCCAGGCACACCAGCATGTGGTCAACACATGGCCAGAGTCTGTGCAGAAAGAGTTGGATAGGATAGTGCAAAACATCAACCTGGAATCCCACCGTATGTGTACAGACAGTTAGTCAGTGTTAACAAACATTCCCTCCACAGATAAACCAGGTAAGAGGTCTATACTGCAGGTAAAATCGGTTCATGTGTAATGATGTTGACAGCCATATTAGTCTCCAATATAGGTCTATAGGGTAGGGTAGTAACACTTGTAAGGTACAGATAACAGCACTGACTAGGAAAGTAATGTAGAGTACAGGAATATACCACCTGTTAACTGACAACATTCTTTCCCCCACCTTATCTCCAACAATAATCAACATACCCACCCCAACTGGTATGTACTGACTATGATAATGGCCAATAGTTTGATAAATATTCTAATGGTTCCCATGCATGTGCCATATTGAATTATTCCAACATTGTTGTCATGATGCCATCAACATACCTGTATGCTGTTCATATTACCATTGTGGTCTCATATATACATGTGTTCTGCTTGCTATGCAACTATTCCGTATCTGGTGTCTGGATTAATGGGAATATCTATGCATGCTGTTATACCTAACCCTGGAATGTATTGACTATAACTAACCCATATATGATGTTGAAATCTAAACACTATAGCATGCTTGGGAAGGCCAGTCCCAGTGGACCCACCTGTCCCACCTCAGCTGGCTGAGTCACCGGGCACCATCATGTCTGGGGCCCAACCCTGCACATCCCTGTCCATTGGTCCTGCACCACCTTTGGGTGGAATGACCTTAGGGGATGGGGCTCACCCACCCCTGGGAATGGACGCGGACAGGCATCTGTCACCTGTGGCCAAGTCGGGTTTGTGGTGTGTAGAGTGATCAACAACCAGGTCGGTGATCTTCTACACCAGCTTGAGGACCGATTGTCACAATTAGAAAGTCAGTCAGGCACTGCGGCTCAGCCCCCAGCACAGCCACCTTCGGGGATGGGAAGGTGCAGTGGTGACTGCCCATGGGTCGGAATGTCAGTCCCACTGTTACCACTAGGGGCTTGTGGGCTTCCGATAGCCCAGCACCCCTCCCCATCAAGATGTTTACCCCCCACATGTGTCATATACCACCCCTGTATGCATCTTGTGTGTCTTGTCTATTTCCCTACCCAACCTACCTCCCCAAATATACCTACTACCCCTCCCCAACATCCCACTCCCACCTGAAAAAAAGGGCAAGCTGTTCCAACAAAAACATCTCACCCCATGCATAGCTGTCCATTTCACACACATGTCCACTGGACACATGTAATCTGGTCTAATTGGCATCACAATCAATTATTGTTGTCCTCACCCCTCTCCCAGTGGTTCGAGTGTCCAAATCATAGGTTCATAGGTTCATAGGTTCATAGGTTCATACTAGGCTATCTGCCCGAGGGCATTTACAAGCCTAGCCCATCGTTTTGTGGCTTACGCCACCCCTTTAGTATAACAAAAGGAAATGAACAAACTGGTAAACGCAAAAAAAGGAATGTAGCACAGAGCACCAAAATAAAGTAAACGTACTTTATTCAAAACGTTTTCGCCACTGTTAAGAAGCAGTAGCTTCCTCAGACAATTAAAAATAAAGCAAATTAATGCTTTATAACCATTCAACACAGCGTCTAATATAAAAGGGGCAAAAATCTTAAGGACTTATTACAAACTTGGGATACACAAAATACTACATCTAGACAAACGGGCACTTTCAGCTGTGGCACATGCAACCAATGTAGATTAATGAAGGCAGGGAACTCCTTTACCATCGGAGATGTAAAATACTTTATTAAATATAGAATCTCCTGTGAGACAAGGTCTGTAGTGTATATTGCTTTTTGCAATTGCTGCAGGGCATACTATGTTGGTAAAACTGACCGTAGATTACGTGACAGGGTTTACCAACATGATTATGCCATAAAAAAGCAGAAAGTTGACAACGCCCTATCTAAACATGTTCTTGACAATCCTGGGCACAGCTTCTGCTTTATGGGCATTGACTTGATACACTTAGGAATAAGAGGTGGCCCCCAACCTTTACTCCTTGAAATAAAAGAGTTGGAATGGCAACTGTTATTGAACGCCTTTGCTCCACCGGGCTTAAATGAAGCATGTAATATTTCGGTAATATTAAAACTTAAAAGTTACCTTAGGCCTTGATAGTAAGGTCTTTAGTTGCTTGAAATATACATGGTTTCTATTCTTTGGGTGTATGATTTATATTTAATAATTCCCTGCCTCTGTCTAGATAATTTTAACAAATTTTAATAGTTTTTAAATAATCCTTTTTAAAAACATTCTAAAAAATATTCTAAATAAAATTTTTTTTTTAGACATGATGGGCTAAACGATGCTATGTTAGTACTTGCTTTTTTAGTTAGGTTTGGCTCAATTTATTGTATTATTTAATATGTTTTTGATTATTTTTCTGCTACTTATTCATGTTGTAAATTTCACAACATAGCCATATGACTTGGGTATACTTAGTAGATGTGGTCTTAGTCTTTACTTTGGTTTTGTTATGTACAGTTTGTTTTTAAAGTGTACAACGCCAGGTACTTTACTTTCACGCTTGCACCCTGGCGGTTCCTTTAATTGAATACAACAACAAGCCTCAATTGTAAAGGATATGACGTCATTAGACGCTGTGTTGAATGGTTATAAAGCATTAATTTGCTTTATTTTTAATTGTCTGAGGAAGCTACTGCTTCTTAACAGTGGCGAAAACGTTTTGAATAAAGTACGTTTACTTTATTTTGGTGCTCTGTGCTACACCCCTTTAGTATGGGGAACTATACCCATTATTTTGCTGTGCCTCTGTCGAGCAGTGACACTGACGTAATCCCTGGGGTATATCTGCGATCTCCCATCCATTGGTCAAGATTTCTCTTGAACAAGGCCAGCGAGGTGCTCTGCCTCACATGTACCGGGATTTTGTTCCACAGCATAGGGAGTCTTTGGGTGATGAATCTATCCCTCCAGCACGTCCTATTAATAGCCGTGTCGAGGTTTAAGTCTCCCGCCCTTGTGGCTCTGATGGATCTAGATTTTTTGAGGTGAAGCATATTCATCAAATCTGGGTTTGACATGGCCTTGTATGTTAGGCAAAGGTCACCTCTGAGCAAGCGGTGCGACTGAATAGAGCTGGAGTTCTTTCAGTCGGGCAGCATAGGACAGATGTTTGAGACCCTTTATCCTTTTGGTGAGGAACTTTGTGGCCTCTCCAGCTGCTGCAAGTGTCGGGTCAGATACATTCGAATGGGGCATTGTACTCAATCATTGGTCTGATGAGTGATGAGTATAGGAGACTATGACCTCCCTTGATCTAGATGAGAATCCCTTCATGATAAGGTGGGCAATGTAGAAGGTCTTCCTAACTACTTTAGCTACATGGGTGTTGAATGACAGACTACTATCAACCTGGGTCCCCAGGTCCCTGATAACTTCTTCTGTGCTCAGTGGATTGCCACCTATTTGGTAGCTAGGGGTAACCTTGTTTTTCCTGAAGGGTATGACTATGCATTTTTTGGCATTTAACTTTAGGCCATGGCTCTGGCACCAGTTATCCATTTCTGTGAGACCCTTCTGAAGGATATCTGTGTCAGATGTGTTTTCTACTATGGCGCTCAGTTTGCAGTCATCTGCAAACTTTGTCAGCCATAACCCTCCTGTGTTTGCTTGTACTTCAAAAAAGTAGATGCCAAACAAGAGTGGGCCCAGGATTGAGCCCTGTGGTACACCACTTGTGACAGGCTTTGAGTCTGACATGGCGCCAGCAACTCTGACCCTGTGGGTTCTGTCACTCAGCCAGTTTGCAACCCATCTTGTGATGTATGGGTTAACATTTAAGCTGATGAGTTTTTCAATGATACCCGAGTGGGGTATTGTATCAAAGGCCTTCACCAGATCGAGGTAGGCTGTATGGACTGCCTTTCCCTCATCAATGGCTTTGGTGACTGTTTCGAAAAAGTCAACCAAGTTTAGAAGGCATGATCTGCCTTTGACAAAGCCAAACTGGGATGGATCCAAAGTCTGCAAATTCCCTATGTCTTTATTTATGAGGTCCATTATGATCCTCTCCATGGCTTTGCAGATAAGGCTTGTCAAGCTAATGGGCGGTAATTTCCAGGGTCGGTGGAGGCACCGCCTTTGTGAAGTGGGACCGCAGTTGCAGTGCGCCACTTCCCTGGGTACGTATCCAGAGGTAAGACTATGATTAAACAGCTGTCCTAGCTGTGGGTTTAATTCCTCATTGAGTTCGTGGAGCACACAGCTGGGGACACCATCAGGTCCCATGGATGCTGTGTTTTTTGCTTTGGAGAGAGCAGTTCTCACTTGGGCGTTGGAGATGTTTGGGGGCTGCAATCGCTTGGTATAGATATCTCTCCTTTGGGGGGGGGGAAGTTTGCACTGAACCTGTCAGCCAGTATGTTGGCAATGTCTGTAGGATCAGTAATATTCACATCATTTTGAACTAGTTCTGAGCCTATCTGGGAGTTTCCTCCCAGGTTTCTAACATAGCTAAAGAAGGCCTTATGATTGTCTTTTGAGTCTTTAGCTATTTTTCTCTCAAAATTTGCTTTGGATGATTTTATGAGAGCTCTTAGTTTTTTACTTATAGTGATCAAGGGTGTCTTACCTTTTAAGGATTTTGCTCTATCTTGTAGTAGCTTCCTCCTTTTGTTGTAGAGTTTGTTTATGGCTGGGGTCCACCAGACTGGACGCTTGCCTTTGGTACAAAGAGTCTTTGTTTTGCTTGGGATTGCCTTATCCATGCAGTCCTGCAGGTGCTGGTAGAAGGCATTTGTAAGTGATTCAGCGGCTTGAGTACTGTTTTCCGCACGGGGCCTAAAGGGAGACCACACTAGTTTTTAGAAGTGTGAAGTCGGCTTCGAAGTTCTTTACTGTGGTCTTTTTTATTTCAGGTGGGGTGGGATGAGGACCTCCAGCGAGATTAGTTTGTGATCTGATCTCACCAGTGAGGGGTATACTTCCGGTGTTGAACATTGTGCTCCCATGTTCGTGATGATGAGATCAAGTATGTTTTCTCCTCTTGTGGGGATGGTGACTAGTTGTTCCATGGCATTTGAGTTTATGAATTCCAGGAACTTTTGGGCTAGGGTGTTTGGGCTTGAGTAGTGTTCCCAGTCTATATTAGGGTAATTGAAGTCACCTAGTATGATGGTGTTTGGTGTTACATTTATCCCCTCTAGTGTTTTCAGGAAGGCCATGTGAGGTTCCTGAGTTTGTGAGGGTGGCCTGTAACATGCTACAATTTGCAGAGCAGTCTTGCCTATGGTTAATTGCACCTGGATGGTCTCTGATGCATCGTGCGTTGCCACCAGTCTTGAGGTGTGGGTGTCCTTGATGAATATGGATACCCCCCCTCCTTTCTTGGTATTGTCCGGATTTTGGGGCCAGAACGCATGATAAGAGGTAAAACCTGATAGTGCTGGGGTGCTCTCAGGAGCCTTGAACCAGGTTTCTGTCACTGCACAGACATCGATGTTCTCCATACTGAGAAGGGCCTCGAGTGCGTGCAGACATATAAATCTATATAGGTATATATGGCCATACATCTGTAAATAGCAATGACAGATTAACAAATGCACACATGACCACATGCACTGTTAATGGGTTGAGAGGCCCCACACACTATATGTCTTGTACGGATAGGCATCCCCCCACAGCCAAACATGTGTGCCCTGCATTACACTACCAAGTACAGTCTGCCTCCCATAGGACATGTAATATGTGGAAACCATCAACATCCCCAGGATACAAATACGCAGACACAGATATGCTGGTACATATATATATATATATATATATATATATATATATATATATATATATATATATTTATATACATGTGATTACATATACACGAGCAGATATATGTACAGTAAGATACATATGTAGAAGGTGCACACACTATGGAACAGCCACTATGCCTACAGTTAATACCTGAACAACTTGACACTGTATGGGCCACCCATACAAATGTCAATTGTTGCCTGCAACATATACCCATGGAAAGGTCATAGGAAAGACTCCACACACAGGTTTGCAGAAATGGGAATCCTTTAATTGCGCACTATAACAGCTCTATATGCCATGTCATATAGCTGTTCAGTTACTGACAACCATATAAAAAGAGTACTACAACTGTGAAACAGTTACACTGATACAGTAGTATGGAAAGATTTACAACTGTTGGTGTCCAGGCCAAGCCCTTCATATTGTACAATAGTGAAAACAGACTGGGCCACAGGATACCAAACAATCAACAGTATATACTACAGGTGTGTAGTTCAGCAGCCTTTATCTATACTCTGTACAAACTCGGTAGAAAGTAAAGACATTTCATGATGAAATGGGTTGTTACTGGTACATAACAAGGCATAACTGACACCATCACGAGCACACTGACAAATAGAACAGTCTGTATGTCAGGAGGCAGTAGGCTGCAGTACCCCAATTCATGTAGGTAATGTCAATATAGGTGAAGTAAACGGTACTGTACATCCAGATACCTTGTGGCAGCTCACCACTGATACCCCCACATTTTGTAACAGTCTAGGTCATTTATGGTGCTCCCAACCTACACTCAATAATACAGACCGATATACGGGTCTATATTATATCATCGAACGCTTAAAAAAGCGAATGGTGATTGATCAACCTAATTTAAGCGAAAGCTTACAATCTCAAACTGTCAGATCAGCGATTTTTTTTCCCAGGGAAACAAATCGCTGATCCAAAACACATACACACAACACAAGCACACCAAACAAACAGAAATCCACACACATACACCTAAAATCTGATACCTAACCCTACACTAAACTATGCACACACCACTAACTACCCAATTACCTTAACCCAAACCCTAACCCTAAGGTCCGTCACTATCGCACTCTCATCTCACCCGCTCCCTAACCCTAACTCACTTAAATCCACCCTAACCCTCATGTCCACTCAATCGCACACACACCTAACCTGAGCCCTAACCCTAACTCACCTAAATCACCCTAACACTCACATCCACACAATTGCACACTTACCTGAATCTGACCAGTAACTTTCCACCATAACACTGAAAATATCAAAGCAACTGAAACAGACAACCGAATTCTTTCCCTAGGAAAAAATTTGAGTTTCTGCTGCTTCGATATTTTGCAGTTTCGCAAAAATAGGTTCGATCAATCAGCGTTCACTTTTTTAAGCATTCGAGGATATAATATAGACCCCGATATACCACTGATACATACACTGGCCTCTGGAGTGCATAAGGGCACACATGTATTGTGTAGGTAACACCCACACATATATGGCCCCAGCCCCACTGTATGTGTGGGGGGATACAACAGCAGTGGGCTAGTGGCAGCAATAGCAGTGTGATATACTCACAACCCACTGCAGAACAACCCCCAACAGCATGACATATATGCAAAGCTTGGTATGTAGATGGAGGACAGAGGCTGGAACACAGGCACATATGTGGAACACTGTTGCCATACACTAAGCAAGGTGCTGGTGTTACAAGATAGTCTGCAACATACCCTTGGTCAGGGAATTGAGGATTGAGGTTAGACACAGAAACAGATGTAGCCATGTACTGATAGCATGCAACACACACACACTGCAAGTGTAATATCTGACACAGGACCTGTATGGTGGACGGACAACGCATGATAGGCATACCTCTGTCCAGCAAGAGGATAGGCCCACAGTAGTGAGCTATGCAGACAAACTGCATTCCACAGTGCATTAGTATGTACACACACATACCCTGTAACACCGGTACTATGCAAAGCATAACACAACTCTACATACAGTCTGTCTGTAGTTCCTGATCCTCCTATGAATATGTGGCCGCTCTAAGTGTGCAGGTTCTCCTGTAAGAGGTATTGCTACCTGCTGTCTGTAACACTGATGCCCACAAACAGGAAGGATGTCCATCAGACAGGAAATGTAAAGGGACCACATTCACATGCTGTAGGGATTTATAGTGGGTGGTTGCCATGACAGTGGTAATTGGAAGTAGTACACATGTGTAATTATATATATATGGCTATCTGGATAAATATATGTACATATATTTCCACCATATGCCCTGGACTTGGAGTGTAGCCCTACCCCATCCCCTATAGTCCCAAAGTCGTAGTGCAAGAGGATGTCAGGTATGTATAGCAGGTATATTACTTGATTATTACTACTGTCATTGGGATTGTCTTCACAAACATGGTGTGTGTGTAAGGTGACATCTGCTTATAACATGTGTGACATTGGCTACTGACAGACATCCTAAGGAAATCATTGTAAAGTACCGCCGCTAGCATGTAATACCCCTGTGGAGTGCAACAGAGATATTGGCCAATATATGTGGAACGTCAGACACACTCTGTACTTTCCAGAGGTTTACACATAATTTCTTAGTGCACAACATGTGTACCAGGCCTGACAATACGGATGTAGACAGGCATGTAGATGGGTATAACACATAACGACTGGTATACATTTGCCACCATAGGTTTTGGATTCACACACTCCTGTCTGGCCTGACACATAATGACTGCTGGTACAGGGGTGCCATGGACACATACTACCCACTAGATATTGACATATATCTGTATAGCATCCCACTGATTTGTCTGACATATATGACTTTTAAGGGAGGCCCAACAGCAGTTACATCCGGCAACTATCTGCACATGACATCTCACTGGGTAAGTACACTAGGCTGTTAGGCATGTAACAATGGGGGAATGCACATGTACCTGCATATATAGCAGGCTCAACAGCCATGTCACAGCACAGGGTAAGATATACCTGTGTGAACGTCATAACCACAACCAATGTGAACACAGCCACAGCCACATATGGTAAACTAGCATATTATTACAGTATATGGACTATCTGTTCTACATCATCCTCATATGTACCACTCACAGAATGACTCTGCATATACTGGGCTGCTACACAGTTTGGTCTGATGGCTGTCTGTGGTATGGGACATGTGTGTATGGCCCTACAAACATGTACGGCAAAACAGTACCATACAGTGGGGCAGCATGTAACATAAGATAGAAGGGGAGCTAGAACTATGACATCTACCATAGTCTGTACACAGGCTAATTTACATGTTAACAATACACACACTGCCAACATTCACCATCACTACACAGACCTCAGTACTGTACAAACATCCACAGAATGTCCAGGTTATGTCATTATATAAAACCCCTACTGTACACTACATGTGTAACAATCTGATATATCAGTGGCTTGTTATCAGATATGATGACACTGTTTATGGTGTACAGCACATATGCACCACTTCATGCATGACGTATGTACAAAGGTTAATAGAGATGTAGCTGACAGCACATACACAGGACCAGTATAGACATGTTGCTGTGATAACCTCATACATTTACCATTGTAACGGAGTTTGTTGCAACATATGTCCTATGAGGGATATAAAGTCAGTAACTGTCATGGCCTTCACCATCTACAGACTGCAATCCTCACACTACCTTCTGCATTCCACAGATGGATGCACCATGGCTAACACATGAAATCAAAGGCACAACACTGTCCAGTCTGCAGATGACCCTGCAGATGGGGATTCCTCATATACATGGAACTGACATGGCAGGCTTTGCGACATGTACAACAGGCATATCCAGACAAACACTGTTAAGCCAACATTACTCCAAATGCAGTATAGCAGCACTTACAGTTTGTAGTCAGGTCAGGCACATCCGCCTCCTGTTTGTTGCCCTCTTTTCACAGTGTATGTTGTTAGAGGTAAATCCCCAATCCATCTGAGATGCTGTTTGCCAAACAGCAGATCTAGTTCCTGCTCACAGTGAGTGAAAAGGGCCAACACCACCATGATGTTCCTAGGTATTGGAGTGTGTTTCCATGCATTTGGCTATGGGAATGTTACCACAGCTGTTCCACATTCAATCAACTAGGTGATGGCTGCAATTCATGTAGAGGCCATCAGCTGATTATGAGCATCACTTAAATTGCATATGCTGCTGTCTAAGCAAAGCAGGTGTGGGCCTCTACAACCACCAGAGAGGGAGTGGGGGAAGCAGACAGAGTCAAATACATGTCAGGGAGGGGTGGGAGAGTAAAACTGAAGCATGTTTGTGTCACACACCTACCAGCACAGGGTATCAAACCCTCAACAACTATGTAGTGCTATCACAATTCAATGTGGTTATTTGATGTGCCACATGGGTTACCTGCTAGGGAGTACTCAGAGCATATATGTGATGGTGAGTGACATCTGCAACAAGGATACATTAGATAAATGGTAGGTGATGTACACATGCCTGTCTACATGAACAGGTGCCAGTGTCAACACAGGCACACTCACACAGGGCCGCACACACATTGACGCACTTGGCAGGGACAGGAGTGAAACTCATCACTAGTGGGATTGATACAACACATCAATGTGCAGGTAACACATGAACCACACGGGTCATATGGAGGTCCTATGGGCAAAGAGTATGAGGAGGTGTCAGACATCAGACAGCATGCTTCAGTATGCCCTGGGGGGTTGTAGTCAGTGTGGATGTGGACATACGAACCATGCAACACACACACAAACACACAGGGTGCCAGCTCTGACATGCATGGGTGCATGTCTGCATGGGTGTGTGGTGGTCAACTGTGCCAGCAGGCTGTACAAGGGTAGGCGATGGGTATACCTTGGCATCAAACCATATGACAATGGTCTGCATTGTGGCTCAGGCCTGTAGTTTCTGCATTTGCCCACACAGGTGGGTAATGCATCCTCCATCCAGTCACCTGGGTGACTATTGTGTGTGGCCAATGCTGTGCATCACTTGCCACGTATGTGTTCCTTAGTCCATGACATGGATAGTGTCTGGGATGTGCACACCTCCCACATGCATGTACAGTGACATGTGCTACTGTACCTGGAGTTTCTGGCCCATGTTGTGAACACAGATTATCATCAGATGTGCCAGTCTTGTCCACCTGTGGCAGGAACTGGTAATGGACAGCAGGTTTACCTGCACCTACATTAATAGCATGCTAAAAGCATTCCCTAATGTCAGTGTCATCTGTCTATACAGGGAATGTTGTCAGGCATGGTATGTCTATTGTGAGTCACATGAGAAGGCACCATAAGTGGTGCAGGTGTCCATTGGGGAACATGGTGGAGGTGCACTGTCTGCATGTACGTGCATATTGGACAGATGGGCAGGGTGACATGCCCTCTGTAGCCCACTGCTATCACTGCATAGTTACTATCAGTGGTCAATATGCAGTGTACTACCCACATATTGGCTGTTGCCTAGGCATGTGTGTGCGTATGACACATGGGTTGAGTGTGTGCTCTGGGTAATAGCGGGGTTGCTAACTGTGATTGGCTGGCCTTGATGTCACATGTGTGGGTATGGCTTTGCACCACACCCTCTCAGCTAATTTACATCTGTTATCCTTGTATGGTTGATATTCTGATATATAGTAGGGCCACCATAAAAGAAATAAGCAAAACCCCCTCCTCATTACCCACACTCACAGCCACCTCTCTACAGGATACAAGTTACAAACACACACACCTGTTATATCTGGAAAACCCCTACCTAACTAGTTTTTTACACAACAGCGCTATGCAGTTATAGTACACGCCATGAACATTACTGAAGAATTTCTTCCCCAAAGGTGTATTTCACATTGAATGACATCAGCAGGATTACCAAAGAAGGCCATTTCAACTGTACTGCGAGTGACTAGCCTAAAATGCATTGCTCCCTACACAGACAGTGAGACACACACAAAACATCCGCAACTGACATGTGGGTGTCGAACCCCTGACTGTGGTCTATATCACACTACAGCATAGAGCAGTTATAGGACACACCACAGAGATTACCAGAGAAATCGTTCCTCAAAGGTGGATTTCACAATAAATGACATCAGCAGGATTACCAAAGAAGGGTCTTTCAACTGTACTGCAAGTGACTAGCCTAAAATGCATTGTTCCCTATACAGTGAGACACACACAAAACATCCACAATCAACATGTGTGGATATTGAACCCCTGACCAAGGTCTATATCACACTACACCATGGAGCAGTTATAGATCGCACCACAGAGATTACTACAGAACTTTCACCACAAAGTTGTATTTCACAATGAATGATATCAGCAGGATTGCCAAAGTAGGGCATTTGAAATGTACTGCAAGTGAGTAGCCTATAATGCATTGCTCCATACACAGACATTAGAACACACACAAAACATCCAGAACTGGCATGGGTGGAGATGGAGCCCTACTACAGTTCTAAAATCACTCTACATCAGTATGCAGTTACAAGACAAGCTACAGAGATTACTGAGCCACTACCTTCCCAGAGGTGTATTTCTAGGTGGGTGACATCAGCAGCCTTGTCAAAGTTCAGTATATGAATTCTAAGGAGTGTGAGTACCCTAAAAAGCATTGCTTTCTAGTCAGTCAAAGACAAACAGATGCCAAGTCAGGGGCTGGAACATCTACCTAATTACATTAGTACACTACAATAGTACACAGTTACAGGAAACGCTATGGAGATTATTAAGCTCCACTCTTCCCAGAGTTGTATGTCTAGGTGAGTGACATCAGCAGCCTTGCCAAAGTTGAGTATAGGAATTGTATGGAGTGTGAGTAGCCTAAAAAGCATTGCTCTCAACTCTGTCAGAGACACATACAAACAGTTGCCAGGTCTGGGGTTAGAACAGCTATCTAATTATTTTATCACACTACAGCAGTACACAGTTACAGGACAAGCTACAGAGTTTACTGAGCTTCGGTCTTCCGACAGGTGTATTTCTTGCCAAAGTTGAGTATATAATTTGTACCATGTGTGAGTAGCCTGAAAAGCATTGCTCTCTCTATGCAAGTAGACACACACACATTCTCACACAAACACAGTTAGCAAATCTGGGGTTAGAACACCTATCTAACAACTTTCGCACACTACAGCAATATGCAGTCACAGGAAGCGCTACAGAGATTACACGACTGCAATATTCCCAGAGGTGTATTTCTAGGTGAGTGACATTAGCAGCCTTGCCAAAGTTGAGTATATGAATTGTTCAGAGTGTGAGTAGCCTAAGAAGCAATGCTCTCTACACAGTCAGACAGACACACACTTGTCAAGTCCGGGGTTAGAACTACTACCTAATGAGTTTATCACTACAGCAGTACATAATCATGGGACATGCCATGGGGATTACTGAGCTGCAGCTCTCCCAAAGGTGTATTTCACACTGGATGACCTCAGCAGACTTGTCATAATACTGCTATGGGGAGGGCAGTGTGTGCATGGGCCATAACTCATTCATGTAGGGCTTGACATGCCACATGTGGGCACTAACGGGGTCATATGTCACAGGTACATGTATACAGCTACTAGATGAGTACTTCCTTGTACAGTCATGTTGCACAGCTGGCACATGCATCACTTAGTCTGTCATGCTGACAGATACTGGTGGCTAGTATCTGCAGTGAGTGACATCTGCACCTCATGTGTTTGGGGACCTTTGGTTGTGTGCTGGGTGGGACAGGCTCAGATCACTCTTTGTCACAGTCACCCTCTTCCACACATATATGTCCATCTACCTTTGGCTTATTATAGTGTGTCGTCCTTACATATGTGTCTGTATTCCTATGCACTGTGTCTGAAAGGCAGGAGTGGTGCATACTGATATGTGTCTGCACTAAGAACTGCGACTGCCAGATATTTCTGGTCCACTGGTGTTTGCAGACATAGCCTTCATGTGTTTAAGTGTGTGAGCATGCCCAGTATGACCTTTCAGTATGTTGTTTACTGACATTGCCTTCATTCCTATGCGTGTGTGAGCATGCCCAGTATGGCCATCTGTATTGCGTGTGTGGATCAAGTCCAGGTAGTTTGTACTATGGTGCTGACCTTTGTGTTGTACATCAACAGGTAGCATGCTGTGTCTGCAGGGTATCCATTGGTCATTTGGCATTGACTGTTGCTACATTTCTGCATAGTGGTGGGGGGGGGGCCTGACTGTTTCTACATTTCTACACAGGAGTGGGGGGGGCACACCTGACTGTTACTATAAGTGTACTTAGGATGGGGGAGGCAAACCTGCCACTTGTACACATTTTCTAGGACTGTACTGGTATGTCAGGTAGTCCATTTCAGTCTGTAGTCTTACCTAGCATGCTGGCTAGAGGCATACCAGTGTACTACAGATCTTAGCTTTAATTACCTACATATTAGTTTCTGACTGCCTAGCCTTCACAAATTACATCCAACTGCCTGGCCTGCTGTAGTCTGTCTGTGTAGGCCTGGGGAAGGGGTTAGCCATAGGGCTTATTCAGAAGCCATAGTACAGCATTTGTTTGTGTTTGTCTACACCTGTCCTGCTGGCTGAGACTGTTGTTGGGTATGTGAACCTTCCTGACTGGCATGTGTGGGTCTTATGGATACACATGTCACTCAGCCCATTTCCTGCAGTTGGCTTTGTCACCCTGTGTGGTACTGGCTACTATGGTGACACCAGTATGTGTTACAGATGTTATGGTACCACTATGGGTGTCTACTGTGTGCTGCCATAACATTCGGCCAACCAATTATCTTGCATGTTCACATCCATATCATAGCTACAGGTAACAACACATTCTACTCCATTTGGCAGTTGGTAGGTTGATTGACTTACCTTGAGGGTGTGCCAGACTTGAGGATGGTGCTGGAGAGCTGCCTATGTTGGATGCACATAGTACACTCCCTATACATGGTTGAGCACAGGTAGTGTCATGTTTGGCATCCCTTTTACTGTCTGTGCGAGTCAGAGAGAGGTGTCATTCCCTGAGTCCCTACTGTGTCAGTGTATATGCTATGCGTTGCCTCTTTGCCAAGGCAAGGGCATACTGGGCACGCCTCTTCTGCCTACTGGGGCAGGCTCAGGTTGTTCCTCCTCCGAGTCACTCTGTGCCTGTATAGGCCTTGGCATTGGTAGGTCTGCTGCAGCTGTTTCCACGGGATCATATTGTGTAGCATAGCACATACCATAACAATTTGAGTACATGTAGCTTGTGAATCCTGCAAGGCTCCACCAGATGTGTCCAGACACCGGAACCATGACCTGAGCATCCAGATCACATGCTCTATTATATGTCTGGCCTGTGCATGTACCTCATTATGGCGTTGTTGTTCAGGGGTTTGTGCATTTCTGATGGGTGCCATCAGCAATGGCTCCAGTGGGTATGCTGCATCCCCCACTAGGTGACCATATGGGATGTCCACATTGGCAAATCTGTGGTACAGCTGCGTCAGATGCCATATGTATGAATTGTCATAGCTTCCAGGCAGCCAGCACACACATTCATTATAATGCCCTGGGCATCACATACAGCCTGGCAGTTGATGGAGGGGATGCCCCTGTGGTTGATGTAGGCCCTACCCTGCTCACTGGGTGGTGCTTTGATGCATATGTGCATGCAGTCTATAGCACCCACTACCTCAGGGTATTCTGCTATTTGGTGGAAGAGATGAATATTGCTGGTCAACACCTCACGTGTGTTGAGGATATATACGTGCTCACTGGCATGTGCTGAGATGGCATCCAGGAACTGGTGGAATACTCTGGATGCTGATGCCTGTGAGATCCCCATGATATCCCCAGTTGTGCTTTAGGAGGTACCTGAGGCTAGTATACCTAGGCCTACACATACCTTGGTATCCACTGGGATGGGTTCCCCTCGGCCAGTTTGGTGTGTCAGGTGTGGCCAGCACAGCTCAACAATTTGCTGTAGGAGGTCTCTGTCCACCCTATAGTGATCCACTATCTCCAGCTCATGTAGCCCCTGGTAGGTTACCCTGGGACTGTACACTCTTCTCTGTCTCTTCACTGTGGGTTGTTCAGCAGCATTCATGTCCTCACCACCCTCAGCCTCTTGCATATGTTGTTCTATGTTGCCTGCTGCAGCCCTTCTCATTTTGTAGTTTGTTTGTTAAAATTTCCCCACTTGTATAAAATGGTGGTGTAGAGTGTGGAAAAACCAGAGGAAAAGGTGTTTGCTTAGTTTATAGTAGTGCTCTGGGCTGGGCTGGTCTGCTGTCTGTGTAATTGGCTGATTCTGATACATTTCACCTGCCAGCTAAGCTAGTTCTCCTTGGTTATCTTCCTACTGCTGTTTTCCCTTCCCATTGCCTCCATGTTTAAGCCCGTGTGTGCACCGCTCAAACAGAGTGCTCAAATTTACACAGAGCTGCTATTTCCTAGTTTAACTTCCTTTTTCTTCCTGGAAAACCTGGTGCGTGTTGCGCACACCCGCTTACACTTTGTAAAGAGTGCTAGGCAGGTTTGGACACACCCCTAGCTTAGCTGTGCTAAGCTAGGAGCAATCCCAAGCCACAGGGTTCCAATCTACTTACAGTATGCCTGACACACACCCCCATGATGTCACCTATATCCTAGTCTTGCACCCAGCTATTTATCCTCTTACACTCTTGGGACCTGCCTCACACCCTGGAGAAATCTGGGATTCACTATCCTTCCCCTCATTTGCATAGGATTACCTGCTAATGCATAGTTACATGTCCCATACTGAGCCTTCACCCTTAGCAACCATTACTCACTGGCCAGGTTGTCTTATGCCTGCCATTGACTTGCATGGTAGAATACTGCTTTTAATTAAGATGCTTATTTTAGGTTTGTTTTATTATTTCTCCCTGATCCCATTTGCGAGCTGCTGCCCTATGCTTAAACAGACAAGATCGTCAAAAAAAAAATAAAAGTTGTTTTTTTTTATTTTTTACACATTTTGCAATGCCAATGGCCTTCTACTTGGCCATTGGCATGCTTCATCAATGATATGCAGCCTTTATTTGGAGCTGTCATAACTCCGTTTTGTAGTCTGCAGAAATGTACTCGGTTACTAACGGAGTATATTTCTGCACACTGCACTCATCCTGCATGGACAGCTGCCGACTTCCTGGATTGCATATTACCCTAATTTGCATGGTTTTCACCTGCAAATGAGGGTAATTTCCATACAGGAGCTCAGACCGTGCAGGATTAGTCAAAGAGCTCAAATGCACATGCCGGGAGCTCATTCCTAGATCGCACGTCGGCCAAATTGCCGAAAATAGCTCTTAGACTAATCCTGGACACTATAAAGGGCTTCATAAATCTGGGGGCTAGACTGTAAATACATTTTTATACTTAAAATTTAAAATAAAAAAAAGTGTTTTTAAAAAAATAAAAATAATAATAAACATAGCCAGTTTATGTTCATCTATCGCCGTCTAGGGGACATTTTAGAAATTACACTTGTTTATTGCCTAAAAATTCTATTATTATTAATTGTTAAAACATTTGTTAATAGACACCAATACTGTGGCGAAATCAAACCCACTTTCAAATAATAAAAAATTAGCCGCAGTATCACACTGGCAGCCCTCTTTACAATTTGGCAGCCCTAAGCTTTAACACAGGAGCCAGGGAAAAATTGTCATTAAGCCCCAGGAACGTGTTGGCTTCCAACACTATCTGCCAGTAGACTTCCCTAGACTCTGATCTAGTAATGCCTTTAAGTTGGCCTGCAATAATCTGAGATGTTTTACCTGGCAAACAGCCATGCAAGGATGGCATGCAGGGTCAAGCCAACAATGTAAACCACCAACGACCATCAAAAAACGATAGTAATGAAGAAATAATGATTATTTATTTATAATTCCTTCAAATCCAGACCGGTTTTGGCTATTCAGCCTTTGTCAATGAATACAATAAAGTTTATTGTATTCATTGACAAAGGCTGAATAGCCGAAACTGGTCTGGATTTGAAGGAATTATAAATAAATAATCATTATGTTTTACCTGGCTACATTATCAGAAGTTTTCAGAAGATGTTATATCTGAGATTTTGAATTCTTCTTTAGATATGGAGGTTTTGTTTGGTTCTTCTGCTTCTCAGGTAGTCAGTTTGATGAAAAAGGCAAATTGATTCAGGGGTTACATAGTTGCTTCATTCCTCTTTTCCTAAATCTAATAAAAACCCTGCTTCCTTTTACAAAAAGCAAAATAAGCAACCGCAACAAGCTTCTGACAATCAGGGAACTAAGAAAAACTGGCAGGAGGGATATAATAAAAAGCAAGAATCCTTTCAGAAAAAGAGACGGACCTCAATTTCAGAATAATTTTTTCAGCATTTCCCCTTCCCCCTTCCCTGCCATTTCTTCAGACATCCCAAAAACTGGTTCTCAGTCTTTCCCTTTGGCAGAAGATTGAATCAGACAAGTGCATTCTGAAAGTAGACTAGGGGCATTACAGAGGGCACTGGGAAAGCCTACCTCCTTTGGGGGGTTATTCTTCCTCACGCTTCATACCCGTCAAAACTGTTTCCTCTGTTCTTAATATCATATGCTTTCCTTTTGCAGGCAATCATTGAACCAGTGCCCCCAAATCAGATGGGAAAATGATCTTATTCAAGAATATTTTTTCTGCCAAAGAGTGATGCTTCTTGGAGACCTGTCCTTTCTCAACCTGTTTGTAAAGACGACAAAGTACAGGATGTTGATTTTATGAAGTATGCTATGTCTCATTCCTCTTCTGATTTGTTTATTTATTTATTCATTGTAACTCTAGATGTGAAAGCTTTTTTTCATATAATTCCCATTGAAGCAGAGTTCACAGGTTTCCTCAGATTTTGTTTGTTTTGGTCTTATCATCAGTTCTCTGCATTATCTTTTGGGTTATATACAAAGTGTGTTTAAAATATGTCTATCTCTCATTGTAGACTGCAGGGATTTGCATTTTCCCTTAATTAGACAACTTACTGTTTGCAAAGTCTTTTCCAGCTGTCAGAAGTCCGTTATATGGGTTATAATCTTGTTAGTCTGGGTATACACGTTGACAATCAAAAATCCTCCTTAATTCCTTCTCACAGCACAGTTTTCCCAGTATACCTTTTAGACTCTTCCCTTTAAAAAAAAAACATTTCTGACCCAGAAGAAAGAAAGGCTTGCATCTGGAAGTTTAAATGAGTTTCTCCAATCAGTGCCAAACTTCAGCCAGAGACTGTGTAGAATTCATGACATCCATTGCTTTCATTATTCCTGTTAGCAGGCTGCACTTGTGTTAAATCCCATTTTGTTAAAAAAATATATGTAGACCCAACATTTTCACCCTGTGGAATTTTAAACTTTATTCTCGGGTATTGTGAAGAAATATTTTCTTTGGTGGGGAGAACAGATTTCCCTGATTCCAGAGCTCCCTTTTTCTCTCTCAACTCTTGCTCAGTCTGTTAAAAGACACATTGGATTTTGTTTGGGGTGTTGCATCTGTGGTGGTAAACGAGCCGGGTCTATAGAACAAAACAAACAGACCAAAGTACATAAGCAAACAAAAAAAGAGAAAGATGTTAGCCTTGATCCATGCAGTAGAATTTCTTCATCATCTGTGGTCACCTGCATTTTTGCCGATGTTTACAGAGAGTGCCACATTGACGTGGCAGTTAAATAAGGGGTTACCGCGTCTTACTCTTTGTGCAGGCTGGCTATAGTGACTTGGGAGGTTGCTGTGAAATATTCTTTAACCCTCCAGCCAACCTACATTCTGATGGAGCAAATTATAGTGACAGACAAGCTGAGTAGGGCCAGAACAGGCCCTGACAAATTGAAATTAAATGAGAGGGTGTTCCAGCATTTCATCCATTTATGAAGAGCTTATCAAACAGATCTGTTTACCTTCTTTTAAAACAAACTACTAAGCAAATTCTGCACTATAAGTCCTTGCAGGCAGAACTGGAAAACAGATGATCTTTCATTCTGTTGGATGAGATTGTTCCTGTATACCTTTCCATCCTTTCCACTGGTTTCCAGAGTCATTCTGAAGATTCAGAATAACTCTCCAAAATTCATTTTGGTATCTCTATTTTAGCCCATGCAACAGTGATTCTCCCTTCTGATGAAAATGGCCAAGGGCAGTTACCAAAGACCTTCTCACAACTTGGATACTCACACAAGACAGGTGAAGTTTGATACAAATCAGTCTGAAACAGTTACAATTAATTGCCTGAATTATTCAGTTCTGATACCTTTCAGGCATTTAATGAGGATATGCAGCAGATACTAAAGGAGGCAAGAAAACCTGCTGCTAGGAAATTCTGTGTTAGTAAGTGATGGAGACTTTCAGGTTGGTGAGACCCTAATAACCAAGGACCCAATCAGATATTATGTGCCAGTGTTTCTTAAATGATTGTGTGAGTTACTCTTCTCTGGCCTTTCTTATTCTCCTGTCAAAGTTCATCTTTCAGCCATTTCAGCGTGTCTTCCCATGGATTTTCCCTTTTCTTCTCTGTCTTTGGTTAAGCAGTTCTTGAAAATGTTTTTACTTGTTATCTGTCCTAGAAACAGCACACTTGGAATTTTAACCTTATATTAGAAAAGTTAACTTTGTCTCCTTTTGAACCAGCTCATCAGGCTGATTTACAGCTCGTGATATGTTAGACTGTTACTTATTGTGCTTACATCTATAAAAAGAATATCTGAGTTGCAAACTGTCATGGTGGGCGAACTTTATTTGGCTTTCCAAAGAGGTAGAGTGACTTGAAAAACAAATTCCTCATTCATACCTAAAGTTGTTTCAGAGTTTACTTTAAAACAAGCCATCAGTCTCCATGTTTTCTATCTAGAACTAAAAAATCAAGGAAAAAGAATTCATAATATTCTGGATGTGCACAGGTAATTTTGGCATTATCTTGGCAGAATTAAATCGTTTAAAAAGATGGGCAGCTCTTTATCTCCTATGGAAGGGCAATCTGTAACAAAACAGACTGTTTCCAGATTGTTGTCTCTTGCTATTGCTTTTTGTTAATCCTGATATGGTAAATTTCTTCTGGGCAGAATATAGACACATTATACTAGAGCTTTCTCTTCATGAATGGCATACTGGAAAGGGATGGACTCCAGAAGCGTTCGATAGGAAACTGTTTGGTCCTCTGTACATACTTTTACAAGGCATTACAAACTGGATTCCTTCTACTAGTCCAGCACAGGATCTGCCAAATTGCATTTCAGGACTCCTGAATCTGTAACCTTCCTCTTCCCAAGTTGGGTAAGTTACTGTGATCCAGCTATATCTTGAGGCTACTGCAACAGTGATATTGATGAACACAGAACAGTTGTGTAAGTTACACAACATAACAGTAGATGTTTGACATCATCCCTGCTGCACTAGCTGTTTCCTCCTTCCACCCCACTCCTTTGTTTGTATATAGTTATGTTTTGTGATAAAGTTGTGTTCCAAACTTTTTCAGACAGTAGGTGCTCTCCATATGGCAGGCAAGAAATTCTTAGTATGTTTGGTGCCGGGCTGCTGTTTTCTCCTTCTGGAGCTCATGCCACAGCACCTAGGTGCATGTGTGTGGGAGGGGAGCTAGAGACTTTTGCAGACTAGTCAGCCATTATATCCTGGTCAGGATACAAGCCATATATCTTTCAGCTACTTCAGCAATGATTACTTTGAACATTTGCTATTGCATTTACTTACATCCCTGTACAAACTAGAGTGGGAATTTTTTCAAGTTTTGAGGACATTAATGCTGTCATTTTTTGACTTTGTAGGGAAACTAAGGAAGTATTTTTGTATTAATATTTTAAAGCACAAATATGTTCTAAGATTATAGGCTCATAGGTAGGTACTAGGCTATTGGCCCTGGGGCCTATATAAGCCTAGCCAAAAAAGTTCCCTGGCTTTCACCACCCAAGAAAGTTATTTTCCTGTGCCCCTGTCTAGCAGAGACACAGAAGTGATCCCTGGGGTGAATTTCCTATTTCCCATCCAATTGTCAAGATTTTACTTAAAGTGGGCTAATGAAAAGCTTTGCTTGACAGGAATGGGTAGTCTGCTCCAGAGCATGGGAAGTCTCTGGGACAGGAATCTATCCCTCCAGCATGTTCTTTTTACTGTGGTGCAAGGTTTAGGTCCCTGAAGCATGTGGCTAGGAGGGACTGGAGTTTCTTTAAGTGTAGCATGTGCAACAGATCTGAATTTGACATAGCTTTGTATGTTAGGCAGAGGTCACCTCTAAGTAGGCGATAAGCGACAGAGTAGAGCCGGAGTTTTTTTAGATGGTCTGTGTATGGCATCTGTTTGAGGCCAGTAATCCTCTCAGTGAGGTATTTCTGTGGCCTTTCTAGTTGTTGTAGATGTCTTGCGAGGTACATGCCAAAAGGAACATTGTACTTTGTAATGGGTCTGATGAGGGATGAGTAGAGAGGAACAATTACCTCTTTTTTTCTGGAGGTGAACCCCTTTGTGATGAGGTGTGCCACATAGAAGGATTTCCTGACTACTGTGACAATGTGATTATCAAAGGAGAGACTACTGTCCACCTGTGTCCCAAGGTCTCATATCAAGCTTTCAGTGTTTAGTAGGATGTTGCCTATGTGGTAGTTCATGGGTACAGTGTTCAGTCTCAGTGAGGACCCTATGTAGAATGTCCACATCATTAGGTGATTCGGTTATGGCACCTAGTTTGCATTTGTCTGCGAACTTCATCAGCCAAAGAGCTGCTGTATTAGCCTGGACTTCTGAGAAGTAGATGCCAAACAGGAGAGGACCCAGGACTGAGTGCTGTGGTACTCCACTTGTCACTGGTATGAAGTTGGATTTGGAGTTGGCTACTTTCACTGTGGGGGTTCTGTCAGTGAGCTAGTTGGCCACCCATTTTGTGACATAGGGATTTATGTGCAGTCTAGAGAGTTTATCTATAATTCCGCAGTGGGGAATGGTGTTGAAAGCCTTGGCGTGGTCAGGATAGGCTGTGTGCACCACGTTACCCTCATCCATGGCTCTGGTGACCGCTTCAAAGAAGTCAATCAGGTTTAAGAGATATGTCCTATCTTTTACAAACTCAAACTGAGTGGGGTCCAGAGTTTAAGGTTACCTATGTCCTTGTTTATATGCTCGAAGATGATATGTTCCATGACCTTGCAGACCAGTCTTATCGGGCTAATGAGGCAGTAATTCCCGGGGTCCGTGGTGGTGCCCCCTTTGTGGAGTGGGATAACCATCACTGTGTGCCATTCAGTAGACACAAAACCTGAAGTGAGGCTATTATTGAACATGATACTTAGGTGGGATGCCAGTTCGTTCAGTAGTTCATGCAGAATGTTGCCTGGAATGTTGTCAGGTCCCATGGATGCTGTGTTCTTGGCTTTGGAGACTGCGGTCTTTACTTGTACAGCTGTGATTACAGGGGCTTTGTTTTCTTCTGGTATAGTGATGGGCCCCTTGGGGGGGTGAGGGGGGTGAAGTTTGCACTGAAACTATCTGCCAGGATGTTGACAATATCAGTTGGTTATGTATATCTAGTGCTATTGTGCTGTAGCTCAGAGCAGATCTGAGTGTCACCATTGAGATTCTTGACATAGCTGTAGAATGCTTTGTGGTTGTCTTTAGAATTAGTGGTGATTTTATTTTTGTAATTAGTTTTGGAGGATTTTATGAGAGATCTTAGCTTCTTACTGAGGCTGACCAGGGAGTTCCTGCAATCAGGGGATTTTACTCTTTTTAGCAACAGCTTCTTCCTTCTTTTGTAGAATTTGTTTATGGCAGCAGACCACCAGATTGGCTTCCTTTTTTTGGAGGATAGCATCTTGGTTCTGTTGGGGATGACATGATCCATACATTCATGTATGTGCTTATACAGTGCATTTGTATAGGATTCAGCAATTGTACCTCTATTTTCCATCTGAACGGGTGTCGTAAAGCTTGCCACTTCTGTCTTAAGAAGCATGAAGTTGGCTTTGGAGAAGTTTTTTACGGTGGTTTCCTTAATGGGGGGTGGGGGTGGGATATTGATTTCTAGGGTGATTAGCTTGTGGTCAGATCTGACCAGCAAGGAGTTGACCTCTGGCATGGAACATCAGTTGCCCATATTGGTAATGACCAGGTCCAGGATATTGCTGCCGCTGGTGGGAGTATGGACAAGCGGATCCAGGGCGTTGGAATTTATGAATTCCAGAAAGCATTGAGCAAATGAGTTATCACATGAGTCATTTTCCCAGTTGATGGTGGGGTAGTTTAAATCACCCATTATTAGGGTATTGAGCTGTACCTTAATATTACACAGTATATCAAGGAACGTGGAGTGAGCATCCTGGGGCATGGTGTGGGATCTGTAACAAGCTACAACCACATATTTTATTTGCAATGTCACGCTTTTAAAGATAGGTTATGTTTATAGTCACTACATATTTTAGGGTCCAGTTTTTATTTCTATGTTGTGTATTACTTAGTGCAACAGCTTTTGTATGATTTTATGTTAGGTGAGTGTGCGATAGTGACGGACCTTAGGGTTAGGGTTTGGGTTAAGGTTGTGGAGGTACTGTGATATGCCAATCAGTAGCCAGTGGTAGGATGTATGGGTTGCTGCTGTTTGCTTTTTATATTGGATTTGGCAGTTATGATATGGAAATAACAGTTTTTTAACGAGGAGCAAAGTGGTAAAAATGATTAATGAGATAGAGCTGTGATGAATAAAATAGCTGGTAATTTATCACAGGTGTGTTTCTTTCACCCATTTGTCTGGGGCCAAATGGCCAAAAATGTCTGCATGTGTGTGCATACACATACAAACACACACACATGCACACATGCACACACACACACACACACACACACACACACACACACACACACACACACACACGCGTGCATGCACGCACGCATGCACGCACACACACACACACACACACACACACACACGTATGTAGCTGGCATATGTAAACTAACAGAGGTGTGGAGGAATACAGCTCCCACATGGGGGTGCAAGGGAGTTTGTCCTCCCTGCCAACAAACTTATTGATATGTTTTATTTGGGTCTATATTAGAACACTGAAGTTTCAAAACTTCGAATGTTCTAATATCGAATCCTATTCAGTGAAAGCTGAAAATATCGAAGCAACAGAAAACCGAATTTTTTCCTAGGGAAAGAATTTGGTTGTCTGTTTCTGTTGCTTCGGTATTTTCAGAGCTGTGGTGGAAAGTTACGGGATGGGTTCAGGTAAGTCTGCGATTGAGTGAGGGGTTAAGTTAGTTAGGGTTAGGGTGCGGGTTAGGTATGGGTGCGATTGTGTGGACGTGAGGGTTAGGGTGGGTTAGGTGAGTTAGGGTTAGGGTGTGGGTCAGGTAAGTGTGCGATTGTGTGGACATGAGGGTTAGGGCGGGGTAGGTGAATTAGGGTTAGGGCACAGGTGAGGTGAGTGCCCGATAGTGACGGACCTTAGGGTTACGGATTGGGTTAAGGTAAGTGACTAGTTAGTGGTGTGTGTATAGTTTAGTGTAGGGTTAGGTGTAAGATTTTAGGTGTATGTATGTGGATTGCTGTTTGTTTGGTGTGCTTGTGTTGTGTGTATGTGTTTTGGAATAGTTGTTCTTCGTGTTTCACTGTTGCAGTCATTACATTTGGGTAATCTGCTGGCTGGTTGCCCTCAGTCGGCCTGAATAACAAAGTCTTGGGTCTTGCGTCGGTTGCTGTCTCCTCTTCCATGAAGTCAGGTCTTCAGGGGTATAAAATATGCAGCCGACACCATTTTAATGAGTCTTTCTTGCTGTGTGGTGCCCGAAGCAGAAGCAGTTCGCAAGTGCCGGTCGGCCAACTCCTGACATTTTCATTTTCAAGTTTCAGAACCAAAGTCTTCAAACTAAAGCTAAGTACCCCATTGGGGAAACTTTTTCTTGCTCCTTACCGATGTCAGTAAAAGTTAATAATTGCATTACTTGTGGGAAGCAAATACCTCATAAGGATTTTCATTTGTACTGTATTCCTTGCCTAGGCCCTGACCACAATGTGCCTTGCTGTCAGTTCTGTGCAAAATTTAACCAACGCACTATAAAGCGTCAGTATATTTTTGCTTCTAAATATTTTAGTTCAAGTTTAACTACCCTGAAATGTTATCGGTTAGCAATCCGACTACCGGAGTTCACAAAAAACGCAAGGAAAAAGACAGAGACAGGCCGTCGAGGTCCAAAACCGATGATGAAGCTTCTCCTAAGCCAGTCGCCGGTACTCAGTGAGGTGCTTTCACAGCCCCTGATACCCGCTACTTTTGAGTCGCAGACCTCTACCGAGACCCATTCGGAGTCCAGTATGTCACAAGATTCACAAAGTATTGAACCCGCAGATGTCTCTCCCTTGGATGGGTCCGGAGCCACTGAGCAGGCACCGGCTTCTGCGGGTGTTTTCAGACCTCAACATTTTTATATTAAACCGATGCCATGAACAAAAACAAGGTCAAAAACAACTTCTAGGTCTAAAAAACCGATGCATAAGCCACGTGCTCTGGCCCCTATGCCTAAAAAACAAATGATCAAAATGGCTGAGGAATTAATTGACTTGATCAGGGGTTCCCAACCCCACCCCCACCCCCCGCTAAGAGGCCTAGGAAAGGCACTGATTATGAATCTTCAGATCAGGTTTCCATTTCTTCTGATTCCTCTTCTGATCAGGAATTTTCTATTCCACCCTATGAAGATTCTGATGCAGAGGAATCCATCCCATCTGCATCTCCTCCTGAGGATTACTCTTTAGGAGAGACTTTGCATACTTTAAGGGAACATTTTCATTGGGAGAGTCAGGACTTTTTCGAATCAAAAAAGAGGCTTAGGGATTTCCTTCTTCTACCTCAGCATAGGCCTTTGGCAATATCTCCTGCATTAGACATTGTGGATGATGTGTTCTCTGAATCAAGCATGGCTCCTGATTCCTTGCCTCCAGCTCCTAGTAAGCCAGACAGATATTACAAGGTTCCTGACTCCCACAAATCTATTTTCAAAAATCCTGCTGCTGACCCTGAGACTATTTCTGAGGGTCCCAAGGGTGTTAAGGCTTCTACAGCCAAGAATCCTACCCCTTCTGATAGAGATTCCAGGGCGCTGGACAGATGGGGTAAGAAGGTGTATACATCTGCAACCTTGGCAATCAGGGCTTTAAACTGCCAGTTTCATATGCTTAAATATCAACAGCATGTTATGGGCTTCCTGAAACAGAAAATTATGTTGATTTCTGATTGTGTGGACAATAAAGAGTTACAGGATTTATTGCATGCAGCAGAACAGGTTGGAAAGCATACTTTGAAATGTGGTTTTGATTCCTTGGAGGCCTCCTGCAGGGCCGCAGTTACTGGGTCTGTGATTAGAAGGCATGCCTGGCTCAAGGAGCAAAATCTGCCTGATCATGTTAAAGCTAAATTGTTGGATGCACCTTTACAGCATGATACCCTGTTTGGTAATAAGGAAGAGGAGGTTTTAAAGAAAATGGAAGACAAAGCTAAATCTATGCAAACTGTAAAAGATTTCTTGCATGTGCAGCCACCTATGTTCAGCAGGCACTGGTCTACTAAAAATTGGTCCTTTCCTGTGTCCAACAGAGCCACTCAGGGCAAACCCAGGTGCTCAAAAGGCTCCAGATATCAATCACAAGGATCCTACAGGTCGAAGCAATGGGGTGCCTCCATCTCCAAATCTGGAGGTAACAAAGCACAACCCTACAATAAGCAGTCTCAATGACTTTCCACTACCATTTCCAAGCACTTATCTTTTGGCAGCCCCCTTGGGGGGAAAACTAGCACTTCATGCTCAAAATTGGAAATTAATTACCCAGGACAAGTAGGTATTAAACATAGTATCCCAGGGGTACAGATTTCATTTCCATACTTTGCCAATTCCAAACGAATGGCCGGATCTGCCACAAAACCAGTGGGCAGAGGCCCAAAAACAAGTCATGTCCCTCATGGATATGGGAGCTATTCAACCAGTACCAGAAAAGGAAAAAGGACATGGATTTTATTCCAGACTTTTCCTGGTACCCAGAAAAGACAATTCATGGCGTCCGATACTGGACTTATCGATTCTGAACATGTTTCTGGACATTCCAAAATGCTGACTTTACAACAGCTACTGCATATGCTAGGCAAGAATGCTTGGTTAGTAACTCTAGACTTAAAGGATGCATACTTGCATATCCCAATAAGGGAATCTTGCAGAGGATACCTCCGCTTCAAAGCAGGCTTTTTGCATTACCAATTCTCTGCACTGCCCTTTGGCTTATCTACTGCACCCAGGGTCTTTAGAAAGTGCCTGACACCAGTAATTGCATTCTGCAGACAAAGAAACATTCAAATTGATCCTTATCTGGACAATTGTCTCATTCGGGCAGAGGACAAAGACACTCTTCTTCAGCATCTGGCATTTGTAAAAAGGCTCCTAGCATGCCTGGTACACCATAAACGAAAATAAATCACAACTGGTACCCTCTCAAATGATTACATTCCTGGGTGCAAGCTTGAATACAACTGCCCAGATGGCTTACCTCACACCAGACAAACAACTACATTTGACAACATACTTCAAACAAATTGTAACAAAAACCCAGTTATCTGCAAGACAAATTCTGCAGGCTTTGGGGTTCATGGCATCCTGCATTCTACTAATTCCATATGCGAGACTGCATATGAGGAAACTTCATTGGTACCTAAAAGGTTTATGGAGTCAACATTGTCACAGCCTGGAAACAATGATCCCTCTCATTCCCTGCCTACAACAGGAGTTTCTTTGGTGGGCAGAGACATGTCACCAAAACAAGGGACTGTCATACACTCTACCCCCCTACCACCCAAACCCTAACTACAGACGCATCAGACTATATTTGGGGGGCCCACCTGGCAGGGAGATGCATTCAGGGCAAATGGAGCCCAAACCAAATGCATCTGCATATCAACCTTCTATGTGACCCATCTGATCAAGAAAGGGTTCACATCAAGATCTAAGGATGTAATGGTGCCCCTCTACTCTTCCCTCATCAGACCCATTATTGAGTACAATGCACCAATTGGAATGTACCTGGCTAGACATCTCCAGCAGTTGGAGAGATCACAGAGGTACCTAATCAAGAGGATTACTGGCCTCAAACAGTTGCCCTATGCAGCACGATTGAAAAAGCTAAAACTGTTCTCTGTTACATACCGCCTTCTCAGAGGCAATCTCTGTCTAATGTACAGAGCCATGTCCAACCCAGAATTGTTGAACATGCTCCATCTTAGCCAAACCAAATTTACTTGAGCTACATGCTCTAGGGATATAAACCTCAACCCAACAATGAATAGAACATGCTGGAGGGATAGATTCTCTTCGCAGAGACTTCCCTTACTATGGAACAGGGTCCCGATCTACATAAGACAGAGGCCCTCACTATCACTCTTCAAGAGGAACCTTGATGAGTGGATGGGTAACAGAAAGTTCACACTGGGGATCACACGAACAGCACTACTAGATAAGGGCCAAGGGTACTAGCTGCTAGTACAAGGGTCTAGGGAACTACTAAAGGGGAGGTGAATACCGCACGACGTGGCTGGGCTAATATATGCCTTCGGGCAGATAGCCAAGTACCAACCTATGAACCTATGAACCAGAAAGAAATGCTAGCTGTTCAGAATGCTCTGACAGCCTTCAAGGACTTACTTCATCCAGGACAACTACTGATAAAGATGGACAACACCACAGTTATGTGGTACATAAACAAGCAAGGGGGTACCCATTCATGCCCCCTCTGCAGACTAGCCATGGCCTTGTGGAACACAGCCTTGACTTACCAAATACATCTTTAAGCTCAATTCCTGCCAGGAAAGCAAAATACTCTGGCAGATGACCTAAGCAGAAATCTTATGGACCCACACGAATGGAAACTGGATCCACAAATCTTCAACATGTTAACACAGAAATGGGGAAGCCCAGACATAGATCTGTTTGCCTCTCCCCAAAACTATCAGCTGGAAAAATTCTGCACGAGAATTCATCACAAAAAAGCATGGAAAGTGGATGCTCTATCCTTCAGCTGGAAAAACCTATCAGTCTATGCCTTTCCCCCTCTCCCTCTACTCTCCAAAGTCTTACTAAAAGTCAGACAGGAAAAACCAAAAATTATTTTAATTGCTCCGGACTGGCCTCGCCAACACTGGTATCCACTTCTAAGGAATATGTCACACTTTCCTCAGTGGTACTTGCCTCAGACACATCGCCTACTGCTCAGCAGAACTATCAAATTCTGCACACTCAGCTCCAAACTCTGAATCCTGCAGCATGGCTAATCAACTAATTATTCAAACCACATCTCTCAGTAAACCTGTGATGGATGTCATTTTGGAAGCCAGAAGGCCTAGTACTAGAAAATCTTATGCTGAGAAATGGAAGAGATTCTGCGCTTGGAACCAAGCACAGGGAATAGACACAGCAAAGCCTAATATTCCTCAGATTTTACAATATTTAACTGAGATGCTTGACGAGGGCCTATCTTTTTCTTCAGTAAAAATCTATGCCTCTGCCATCTCGGCTCATTACAACACAGAGCCTCCTCTCTTTTCATATCCACTGCTAAAACAGTATTTCAGAGGGGCCAAAAATTTAAGGCCTCCCAGGAGAGCACCAACTCCCACATGGGGCCTCGATTTTGTGCTGGAAAAACTCACCCTACCTCCTTTTGAACCAGCAGCTACTGCGGATATAAAATTTCTTTCTTAGAAGACAGCTTTCCTTTTGGCAGTCACTTCAGCTAGAAGGGTTTCAGAACTACAGGCCCTCATGGCAGTGGAGCCATTCATTACATTCTACCCAGACAGGGTGGCCCTCAGGACCAATCCTTCCTTTATGCCTAAGGTGGTATCCAGTGTGGCTCTTAACCAAACCATTCACCCGCCAACTTTTTTCCCAAATCCACAGAACAAGGGGGAGCAGATTCTGCATTCATTGGATGTACACAGACAACTAAGATTCTACTTGAACAGGACAAAATCTCTAAGAAAGTCTGAGCAACCACTGGTAGCATTTGCTGCAGGATCAGAGGGGAAGGCTATATCAAAGCAGACTATTTCTAAATGGATAAGTCACTGCATTTGTTTCTGCTATTTGCACCATGGTAAACCTGTGCCAAAGGGATCAGGTCCCATTCCACCAGGGCTGCCTCCACTTCAGCAGCTTTTCTCAGAGGGGTCCCTACCAAAGACATTCTAGAAGCTGTTACTTGGAGCTCTGTTCATACGTTCACAAATCATTACCATTTATCTCTCTTCTCTAAATCCAGGGCAGGCTTTGCCACTGTAGTCTTGCAGGACCTTATAGCTGCTCCTAATGTTGTTTAGCTCCATCCTCCCATCCATAGCTTTGGGATTCTACCCAAATGTAATGACTGCAACAGTGAAACACGAAGAACATAGTACAGTTGTGTACACTTACATAAATGTAGATGTTCAAGTGTATTCACTATTGCAGTCCGGGTTACCCACCCGCCATCCCCCAGTCTATACCTTTTCTTTCCTTCACTATACTCAAAAGCCTCTGTGGTGTATTTGCTTTTAGTTGAAGGTAAATTTTATGTTTCTAAGGTGCATTTATATATATTTACTGTTTATTTATATATTTTTGCTCCCCATTTGGGGGGCACCTGACATCTGGGGCAAGAAAAACTGATTAAAATGGCGTCAGCTGCATGTTTTATACCCCTGTCAACCTGACGTCATGGAAGAGGAGACAGCAACCGACACAGGACCCAAGACTTTGTTATTCAGGCCGACTGAGGGCAACCTGCCAGCAGATTACCCAAATGTAATGACTGCAACAGTGAATACAATCGAACATCTACATTTATGGTAAGTGTACACAACTGTACTTTCTGTATGTTCGATGTTTTCAGATTTCGCTGAATAGGGTTTGATATTAGAACATTCAAAGTTTTGAAACTTAGATGTTCTAATATAGACCCGTTTTATTTAGTGTATTGTTTGGGATAGTGAGATAGTATTATTGGTACACAGTGGGCAGTTATTTCTGGTTCACTGTTTTGTGTGGCCATTGTTTTGCAAATCACTCTTGTTTTTCATTGACCACTGCTTAATGAATGTGTATACAGGGTTTATTTTATTTTCTTAGATGAAATTAGTTCAGATACAGTCCATGAGAAAAAAGAGGGAGTCAACTAATTCGGTAAAACCAAGAAAATGCAACAAATCAAGCCTCTCTGGACCATCATACCTCCTGCTTCTGATATACACTAATTCTGAGACTACACAACACTGAATGCTGATCTCAGGAAAATGCCGACCATGCATAAATCCAATGAAACAATCAGCAAAACAAATCTGATAGAAAGGGAGTCAACTGATTCAGAGACCATACACATATATGCATGCTGTGTGTGTGTGTGTGTGTGTGTGTGTGTGTGTGTGTGTGTGTGTGTGTGTGTGTGTGCGTGTGTGCGTGCATGTGTGCGTGTGTGTGTGTGTGTGTGTGTGTGTGTGTGTGTGTGTGTGTGTGTGTGTGTGGAGTCCCTACAGATACTCATTCTTAGTTTATGAATTGCCAATCTGCTCATTCAGAGAAAACTGATCAAAATTATCAGGTTGGGAATAAGAAAGTGCTTCCTTCACTAAGAATGAGTATCTGTAGGGTCTGTAGGGAATACACACACACACACACACACACACACACACACACACACACACACACACACACACACATGCAAATATATATTTTTTTATATAGGAAAGGCAAACAAATTGCAACAGAGACATAAGTAGTGCCAAAAAAAGGATATGGCAATATTAAGTTAATGAATATATGTGATCATTTCAGTCATTCAGTCATAATAGATGACTTAAAGTCATTGTTTACAGGAAAGGGACATTTGGTTTGTTATAATAGTGCTGCAAAGAACAGTATAACCTGTTAGCTTGTCTTGTTGAAGAAATTGCTTGAAACCACCACGAACTGAGTCAAACAGCATTTAATAATAAAAATAAAACAGGAACAAGCGCTTTCACGCAATAAAAATTGCGCTTCATCAGGTTACAATCTTTCAGAAACTACCAATGCCTTTTATAATGATTCATTAACTACAATAATTCAATTAACCATGTTAATTAACTTAGATTCATTCAGAATATTAACTCTCTGGATCAACATCAAGATTCCTTGTTCAAGTACATTATACATAACATTTAGAAACAGACAACCTAACAGAACTATTCATAAATTCAACAGTGCATATAATTTCATAGTTTACGCAATACATTTGTATCAATGTGCATAAACCTCCCTTAACTGATAGCATAATTGCTAAACGCAATCCTATTTAACAGGAAGTAATGCCCATTTTTAGAAGAAGATAGCTGTTGATGCGTCTATACTTTACATTTATTATTGCCAAATTAAAGCACCAGTTTCATAACATCACTTATAGTTATAGTATATAAGAAATCAGGATTCAGACCATACAGAATCCAACTTAAACATAGTTAAGTCAACTATCGTTGAATGATAAATACTAAAAATATAAGCTTAAATATCTAATATAAAATACGGCATTCACCAAAAACATTTACAATTGCCTTAAGCAGTGCTTGTACTAATATCAAGCCACTTACTAGTTAAAAAACTATCTCAAGGTAGGTCAGGAATCAGACATTCCTATTTGCATCATACGGAGAAACTATACCATAGAGTTGGGTATCACATCCACTAACATCATGATGTAAGCCATACTAATGGTAATTGAATACTGTGAAGAAACAATAACTATATATATAATAAATGAATATAAAATAATGATAAGGCAACACAGATAACCATTATATAATTAATATATGCTTCCAACACAGTCCTCTGTTGTTCACAGAGATATCATCTCATTCCGGATAAATAACTTTACCGTTCATGTCTGCCCTTTCTTTCGCCTTAAGCTTGCACATTTATTGATATCAGAACTATAAAATATAGAAGACTCAGTCAAAGCACATAGTATAGAAATAGAACCATAAGGAATAAAACGTAGTTAACTAAAACTATATTGTCTAAATAACCTAAGAACAATTATTTATATAAGTAAGTCATAACATGTATAATGCACGACCATATAATCATACTAAAATCAACTATATAATAAATAATGACAAAATCCATACCAAAAAACATTGGCAAACTAGTGCCATTACGCTTATGTCATTAAAAATATATATTAGCCGATTATCAAAAACATGAAACGGCTTGAGCAGTCCTACAAAGTAACATATTAAAATTAAAATTAAAATTTAATAATTTCACAATATACAAAAAATGCACATGGAGCTATAATGCAAAAATGCAGGACCTAAAAAATAGAAAATTGTTTTTTCAAAAATGCCAATAAATCCAATTAGTCAGGAATTTATCAAAAATCCAAACACACAAATATTATTATAATACACCTTTTTCTTAACCGGACAGAAAAACAAAATCATATGAAAGAACATATTCTAAAATGATATATTATTTTGCAAAACAAATCAATCCAAACATTTAGGTTGGCGGTCAAAGAGACCAATATATAAGCCACCATGATATGATCAAGAAAGATTTTAGCATTGAATTACAATGCAATATACATAGTAGCTGCTAACAGATAGAAGAACAGTGCTTACTATTTACATAAATTCTGTCATGATAGACACTTCAGTGGGATCTTTAGATGTTATGGAAAAGAGTATGTTATTTCTACATCACAAGGATAGTACATATATCTTAGCTAAAAGGCTAAAGGCCATTATGATACGGACCACATATTAGCTAGGTCCTACTAAGGAATATATTTTTTTATATAGGAAAGGCAAACAAATTGCAACAGAGACATAAGTAGTGCCAAAAAAAGGATATGGCAATATTAAGTTAATGAATATATGTGATCATTTCAGTCATTCAGTCATAATAGAGGACTTAAAGTCATTGTTTACAGGAAAGGGACATTTGGTTTGTTATAATAGTGCTGCAAAGAACAGTATAACCTGTTAGCTTGTCTTGATGTTACATTTTGCATTGAAGAGTTCGTACGTGCAGGGAAATCATAGTCTGTTTATTTTTTCATTTGTTCTATGCCATGTTGTAAACATTTTAAACTACAAGGTGCAACTTTGGTGCTGACATTTTGATTTTGCCAGATATAGATATAGATAAAGATTTAAAGATATATAGATATGCACACAGATATATATATATATATATATATATATATATATATATATATATATAGATAGATATATATATATATGTGTGTGTGTGTGTGTGTGTCTGTGCGTGCGCGTGTGTGTATACATGTGTGTGCATGTGTGTGTGTATCTATATATATATATATATATATATATATATACATATATATATATATATATATATATATATATATATATATACACATATATATATGGATCTCCTTTTCTTTTTCATTACTTCGAAAAAGAAAAGTAGATGGCCACTTCAGCGAAAGCGCATTTCAACGAAAGTGTACTTTCGCTGAAGTCTGGTCGCCAGATTGGCTGACTAAAAAAAAAGCACACAAATAAAAATCTTTTGCAGGGGAGCAAGCCCCCCTGCACCCCACATGTGGGGGTTGTGCCCCCACAAACCCCCACTTAAATATACCAACTCTGAGGTCACACTACAGTGAGGAAAAGGGAATATTCCCATTCTGTGCTGTTTTGTGATCTTCGCACTCAATTTTCAAAGTTTCTGTACTTCGAACAAGTGGTCTTGCACAAATAGGTTTCGAAGTACTGAAACTCTGACCAACCAAAGTAGACCCATATATATATATATGGTTCTACCTGACATAGTCGAAACCACACAACACCGACAACCACATCACCGACACCACATATTCGACAGTCCATAAACACGAAACCACACATAACCGACAACGAAATAACCGACGGTACACAAACACGAAACCCCATACACTGCACACACCACAATAACAATTAAACACAAAACACATCCCCATTCCACAAACCACACACACAACACAAGCACACCAAAATCCTTACAAGCCCACACTAAACCTTACCCTAACCCTAAGGTCCGTCACTATCGCACACTTACCTACCCGCTCCGTAACCCTAACTCACTTAACCCGCCTATCGCTCCCTAACCCTAACTCACTTAACCCACCCCTATCGCTCCCTAACCCTAACTCACTTAACCCACCCCTATCGCTCCCTAACCCTAACTCACTTAACCCACCCCTATCGCTCCCTAACCCTAACTCACTTAACCCACCCCTATCCCCACAGACCGTCAATCTCCACACTTACCTGCCTCGCACCCTAACGTCCGTCACTACCGCATACTCACACAGCCTTTCCCCATGTCGGCATCCTCGGCGTTGGTGTTGTCATCCGTCGTGTCGGTCTTCTGCACTGTCGATGTTCTGCCACTCGCGATTCGCGTCGGTCTTCTTCGATTTCGATCTTCTGGAGCTCCGAATTCCGATGTCGGTCTTCTGCGCTGTCGACGAAGTCAGGTAGAACCATATATATATATATATATATATATATATATATATATATATATATATATATATATATATATATATATATCTATATATATACATTATATGTATATATATATATATATATATATATATAAGGATCTACTTCATTTGATTGACAGACCATTCGATCGAAATTCATTTGGTTGAAATTTCATTTAATCAAAATCCGGTATTCAAGGCAATTAACAGGGATTTGTCCCCCTCCTTAATGTCATGCAACCCTGGAGTTGATATATATACTTAAGGGGAGAGTGGGGGGCATAGCCCCCCACATTGGGGGATGTGGGTGCGAAGCTCCCCACCTATATTTATTTAAAAGAAGAAAATAAAACAAAATGTACACATTTTAAATGAGAATAGGTGGGGGGCTTCACCCCCCACACCCCCCAATATGGGGGGCTGTGCCCCACACACACACCCTAACTATATATATCAACTCCAGGGTCGCACAACATTGGGGAGGGGGACAAACATACCTCTCAACCTGGAAACATCAAAAATCTGGACATGGCCCATGAAAAATAGGTACAAATCTGTATGCTGATTAACATCTAATTGGCATACATATTTATGTAACCCCACCCACTTCAATGGAATTGTGGGATACCAACTTTCGAACACAAACTGAAGAACAGCAACCAAAACATGGCACCAGAGTCCCCCTGCAGCCATTCCAATGTCCCATTACCTGGCTATTTGTAGCTACAGTTTGTGCCGTCTGGGGCTATCAGTTTGCCACCCTCCCCCCCTCACAAAATCATGGTCGAATGGGGCCCCCCCATACACAGCCCTCCCCTGCAGCCATTACAATGTCCCATCACTTGGCTATTTCTCCCCATTTACCATAAACACTAATGTGCATACTGCTTTACTACTATCATGATTTGGATTTTCATTTAAAACTTTTATTTTACATTTTACAGCACCAACACCAATAGAAATCTGCTAAACAAAGCAATGCAGTCTCACAATGAAAACAGACATAGCATTAAAACTTTTCTGCTGTTGAAGCTCACATTCGTTGAAACAGCAGGGAAACCCAAATTCAAAGAAAATGCATCTGACAAGTGGCGGTCTCCCTCTCATCTTAATGCTGAAATTTTCTCTAAAAAGTCCTGAAGTATCTCTTATATAAGAAGGAATCTTCTGCACATAAGGGAAAATATATCCGTAAAGAAAATATTTTCAGGAAGACACTATTGGACAACCCCTTAAATTACCCAAACCTTTATGTACCTTAGGTAAGCAATAAAACATGGCCAAACCACAATTAGAAAGCCAAACTTTTTTCTACATCACTTTTCACAAAATAACATAACCTACACCCCTTGTCAAGTAACTGCTGACATTCCAAAAGCACCTCTTTATAACATCCCCATATTATTTTTCTCATTGTCATTATTCAAGTGTTTGTAACATATGTTTGCATATTGGTCATAATTCATAATAACAATCTTATTACCTTTATCAGTGGGTTTTACCACTAAATTGGAATTTTTACTCACACCAGGAAGGGCCTGCCATTGGTTCTTAGTCAAATTCTAACATTGTACTTAGTTTTCAGCAATCAGCCTTTCAAATGAAAAACCCAGAGCAGCTGAGAAATGTTGTACTGTAGCGTTAGTGAACACACACACACACACACACACACACACACACACACACACACACACACACACACACACACACACACACACACACACACACACACACACACACACACCTTTGTTTCTTACCTAATTAAGTTCAAACTCACACTATGGCCCACACTTATCAATGCAGAATGGGCTCGCACAAGTAGGACTCAAATGATCTGGTGCCACAGAAAGAAAGCCAGACTAAACACAGTCACAAAAGCATAGGAGATCATTCGCATTACAGCCCTGCATGGGTTTGACTAGCACAGAAGTCAAAACTTCCTGAGTTGCATTTTGCAAATTCCAACACTGTACAAATTCAAGTACGGGATCTATAATAGAGAAAGCATAAAGGTAAATATTACCATTTTGAAAGTGCAACCAAGCAAGTGAAAGCTGTGTTACCACAAACTACAGAAGAATATAATATCACTGCAGGCAGCTTATATTTTTACAACTGCACACTGTACATACCTCTCACCTGCATGTTCTGTACAACCAGTGCAAGCACATGCATGCACAATTAGCAACACCCAGACTTAGCAATGGAATGCTTGGTGACAGCCAATTGAAGCAATGACAGTAATGCAGGCTGCCAACACCATGTGTTCTATATGCCAAAAGCAGGGCACAGACATAATTTGCCAAGTACATGATGAAGAAGAAACTCACAGGGAAATGGGAAAGACAAGAAGCAGCATCTTTCCCAAACATGACCTCATCAGCATCTTGTGTTGCAGAACCTGCCTATACCTGCTCTGCTGAGAGGGACACTACTATAGTACATTAGTCAGAAATGTTAATGCTGCAAGACATGCTCATCCCTCTCTTCTCTGGCATGGTCTACACTGACAGTCATTCAACTAGAGCTCCTACTCAATTAATAAAACTGTACACTCTGGGATTAAAAGATATTTCTGTTCAGCGATAGCTGTCTAAGAATGCACCCTACCACCCTTAGCTGATAAGCTATTGCAGTGTTGCTTTACTCTACAGAGCTCACCAAATACCAGTGCTATCAAGTCTCAACATGTAAATAAACTAGCAATTATGCTTATTTATCAATGAAAATGACCAAATGCTTATTAGGCATTGAAACACCAAACTTCAGCAAAGCTTTTCAAACACAGTGTGAGCTATAAACACCAAGCTTTATACGGGACACAATTCAAACGCTTTTCAAACACAGAATCCGTTATAAACACTAACTTTAATTAACAACCTGTACGACTATGTCATCGCACAAAATGCAATTTACGATAACAGTTGCATAACATACCACCAAATAACAGTGCTATCAAGTCTCAACAATGTAAATAAACTAGCAATTATGCTTAATTATCAATGAAAATGACCAAATGCTTATTAGGCATTGTGCAACACCAAACTTCAACATACAAGGCTTTTCAAACACAGACTACACAGTGTGAGCTATAAACACCAAGATTTATACAGGACACAATTCAAATGCTTTTCAAACACAGAATCCGTTATAAACACTAACTTTAATTAACAACCCGTATGACTATGCCATCGCACAAAATGCAATTTACGAAAACAGTTGCATAACATACCACATCAATCCTGTTCCTCTGTGTGTTAAACTTACCAACTAAATTACTAGATGTGCTTCTCTGGATGCTCAGGAGACAATGCCCGCTTGCGTTTACCAGAACAGAACAGTTTAGTATACTCCAAAGACAGGTCCAGCCGAGAAACAGCTCCCGATTCCTCCGGCAAAGGGCCATCTCTCTATCATACCACCAGTGCCATTAGGGTTGCTTGCTGCTGTATTCCCGCTCACAGCCAGCCGGAAATAATGACGTGAGCTCTTGAGCTCAATTCCGACTGGCTGGTAGCCCTGACGGCACTGACGTCATCACGCACGTGATGACGTCAGCTCCGACAGCGCGATTTTTAAAAAAAAAAAAAATGAAGCAAAAAAATCGGAAATGAAGGGGTGCCAATCGGGAATCGTGGCACCCCTTCATTTGGACCCCAAAACTCGGTAAATACCGAGTAATTCAGTATGGTTGGGAGGTCTGGGGACAAATCCCAGTTTTATGCCATGAATACTGGTTTTCGATCAAATGAAATTTTGATCAAATAAGTTTCGGTCAAAATATGGGTGTAGGGCATTTGGCTGAATGACCAGTTACACAGATTTCCAGAATATCATCAGTAAAATGTCAAAACCTCTACTGCCAACACATTCTCTATATGTTCTGGGGATTACCCTAGAGTGGAGTAAACCAAATACAACAGATTTTTCCAAGGGGGACCTACACCACTTAGTAACTATAAAATACTACCTTGAAGATCATGGAATTCCAAGGAAACAGAACATTGCCCTACCTAGAGACTGTTGTCCAAACATAAATGGTCATTAGACCAACTGCAAGCCATATGTATATGTATGTATGTGTATATATATATATATATATATATATATATATATATATATATAGATATATAGATATATACAGATATATATAGATATATATAGATATATATATATATATATATATATATATATATATATATGTGTGTGTATATACACGCACACATATATATATATATATATATATATATATATATATATATATATCTATATATATATATATATATATATATATATATATATATATATATATATATATATATATGAGAACACTACTAAATCTCGAACTTTTGAAATCTCAAATTTCAAACGTTCGAGACCATGTAGCCGAAGCCCCACATTACCAAAAGACCAGAAGCGTGAAATTCAAAATCCCGATGTTAAAGGATTTTGAGTTAGCGCTTCTGGTGTTGCGGTTCAGGTAAGTATGTGTGTGTAAATGTGTTTGTGAGTGGCTTTAGTGTGTGTTGTGACTGTGGTGTGTGTGTGTGTGTGTGTGTGTGTGTGTGTGTGTGTGTGTGTGTGTGTGTGTGTGTGTGTGTGTGTGTGTGTGTGTGTGAGGGGCTGTAATGTGTGGGTGTGAGTTTGCCTTGTATGTATGTTTGTCCGATCTCGGAGTTAGAATATTAAAGTAGGGGGGTTTGGGAGGCACACACACTACCTTTAGTGTAGGGTGGTTTGTTTGGTTATGGGGGGAGGTTGTGTGCATGTTTGTGTGTGTGTGTGCTGTATGTATGTAGTACTTTCACGATTTTGAATTTCATGGTTTTAACATTTCGGTAATGTGGGTTTTCGGGCTTATAGTCTCGGTATTTTGGGCTTCGGGATTGTGTAATTTTGGGATTCAGTAGTGGATCTACATATATATATATATATATATATATATATATATATATATATATATATATATACATATATATATATATGTATATATATGTGTGTGTGTGTATATGTGTCTGTATATATAGATATATATATATATATATATATATATATATATATATATATATATATATATATATATATATATATATATATATATATATATATACACACACGCACACACACACACACACACATACAATCATGAACATATGATATTTGGTTGAATGTCCATTTGCCTGAATTCCAAATGAGTGAATCCAAATGATTATAAACGGAATTCCAGATTGGGTTAAAATACTAGTGATCAGCATTCATTTGTACAAGTACTAGAATGTGATCACCCTGCTTTTCCATAGAAGGAAGATTTGCAGGCATACCAGAGATATCTAGCTTCCCCATGATGATGCAACCTTAGAGTTTGTATAGAAAAGTAGTGGGATTGCAGCCCATTCAACATTTGGTATCCAAGGGAATTGATCCTCTTCATGAAAATAGGTTCATAGATTAGTACTAGGCTAACTGCTCTCACGAGCCATTTTACGCCTAGCTAATTATCCCTTGTGAGACTCAAACGCTGCATTTGGTGTTTGTAAGGCAAACACCTTAACCATTAAGCCACCCTCCCAAATGGTTTTGTTCTCCATTTTTTACTCTTTAATGCTTTTTGTATTCAGGAATTTTCATTTGTGCAAATGCTGTTGTGAGAGGTGATTATAAATGAGTCTAATATTTATCAGGGAGCTGTTGGAAGTCCATTTAGTCCAATTCCATTTGACTCAGGCATACAGTAAAAAGCTTTAAAAACAGTGTTTCGGGATCATCCTTCTTTCCAATAGACAAGTCTCTATGCAAAATACATGTAGGAGTTTCATCTCCACACCAGGTTTACTTAATTTTAACAATTTCAAAACCACTAAACTACATATATGAAGAAAGAGGACCTACAGGGAATTACTGTCAATGCATGAAGAGAAACCACATCAGTAGTGATGATGTACAGGTAACTGCAATCACCAGGTGACGTCACTACATATGTTTCTACTTCCCTGCTTTAAAATTGTGTGTACCTATGCACAGTCAACTGAACAGACTTCCAGCCAAACAGGCATTCAACTAAAATGGGCTTTCAACCATTTGGATTCAGTCATTTCTCAATTCAGTTAAATTCTATTCAACCAAATATCATGGGGTCTGTCTGTATATGTACAAGGTATAATCTGATGGGAAAATGAGTAAGCATTCTGGGGCTTTTTCCCTTAAGATGTTTAGTAGTAGTAATTTTTTAATCCACACCACAACCCTGTGTAATGATTTCTATTTAAATAATGAATTGGTATGTACTTCTAATGTTCTTTGTTATAAATCACAGTGATTCCCAGATATCCTGTTTGTTATACATAAGATAGGCATTTAGATTAATAACTGCAAACTTGGGTCACGCACACCTTATTCAATGTTTTAGGGAATGACGTCAGAGGACAAAATTAAGAATGCTGATATTCTATAGATCAACAGTTAGCATACTGACCATGGGTGCATCGACAATGTTTTGGTAAATTAATATTTTGCTGCAAAAATAATAAGTGACATTTCAAAAATGTAATAATGTAAAAATAATAATGCAAAATAGTCTCAGACAACTGTCCTGGCAACATTTTTACTTTTTTGTTATTTTTATTGTGATGTAATCTGTGATTCTGGGATTGCTTAAATTGTAGAAAGATCTTCTTTGTTCTCATACTAATTACAATGTTTTGAATTTTCAGTTACAATGTTTTGAATATTCTTTAAAAGAAAACTTTAAAGTAACATCAAAACTCTTCCTTGACAACACAAAACTATTTCAACATAAAACACAGTGGGCCGGATTCACGAAGGTTTGCATGGAGTGTAAGAGTAGTGTAAAACGGCAGACAGGCAATATGTCTGCCGAGCGATTTAGCAATAGCCGGCAGGGGCGTGCATGAGAGCTTCTAAAGCTACTCTTGCACGGACAATGTTATGGTATGCAAATTACCTCCTTTGCTGCTGAAAGCCATGCAATTGAGGTAAATTTGTGATCCAGGAAACACTAACCTGTCCGTGTAAGAGTAGTGTTATTTGCAGAAATGTACTCCGCTGGTAACGGAGTACCGTTCTGCAAACAGCTAAATGGAGCTATGACAGCCCCAAATAAAGGATGCATCTAGTTGAGGAAGCATGCCAATGGCCAAATATAAGGCCATTGGCATTTGCAAATGTTGTAAATCCTTAAAATCCAATTTTTTTTCCCCCTGATCGCAGATGTTTAAGCGTAGCGCAGCAGCACGCAAACATGCTGCGCTTTAAATAAAAAGAAAAAAGTGAAAAATAGCCACAAATGGGCAATTCCACTAAAAAGCTTGTTCTGCCATGCAGGTGAATGGCAGGCTGAAAACAACATGGCTACTGAGTAGTGGTTGTTAAGGGGGTGAAGCTCAGTGCGAGAGATGTAACCAAGCATTAGTAGGCAATCCTATGCAAATGAGGATAAGGATAGTGAATCCCAATTTTCCCCGGCATGTGAGCCATGTCACTAGAGTGTAAGTGTAGGAGTAGGGGAGTAGTAGAGTAGAAGATAGGTGACATCATAAGGGGGTATGTCTGAAAGGCTGTAAGCAGATTGGAGCACAGTGGCTTGTGTTTGCCCTGAGTTGCTCATGATTGCAAGAGGTGTGTCTACAGTTGTCCTAGCTGAAAACAAGAAACCAAAGGTGTACGCCATGGATATATCTGAAATTTCTTGCAAACATGCAGATATAGTGTGCACGTGTTTGTGACTGTTTGTGCAGCGCTGCCCCTTGTGGAAACAGAAAGGGAAAAAGGAAGGAAAAGAAGTAGTAGGAAGTTAACCAAGGAGAACTAGCAGAGCTGCCAGATGAAATATATCAGAATCTGCCAATTACACAGGTAGTAGACTAGCCCAGCCCAGCCCTTTAAACTCTGCAAACAGCAGTCTACCCTGTTTTTCCCAAGAACTCTGCAACACTGCAATATACAAAGAGTGAAAACTTAAAAAGCTTAAGTCAGACAAAATGTTAGGGGCTGCTATTGCTATCATAAACCAACATGTCTAAGGTGCTGAGGGTGGTGATGTTGTGAATGCTGCAGAGCAACCCACAGTGAGGAGACGGAGAAGAGTGTACAGACCCAGGGTAACCTACCAGGGGCTACATGAGCTGGAGATAGTGGAGCACTATAGAGTGGACAGAGACCTCCTGCAGCAAATTGTTGAGCTGTGCCGGCCACACCTCATGCACAGAACCAACAGAGGGGAACCCATCCCAGTGGATACAAAGGTATGTGCTGGCCTATGAATACTAGCTATAGGTACCTACCAGAGACCAATTGGTGATATGATGGGGGTTTCACAGGCATCAGCATCCAGGGTACTGCACCAGTTCCTGGATGCCATGTCAGCACATGTAGGTGAGCACGTATATTTCCCCAATTCCAGTGAGGCATTGGCCAGCAATATGCGTCTATTCCACCAAATAGCAGAATACCCTGAGGTAGTGGGTGCAATAGACTGCACGCACATACACATCAAAGCACAACCCGGTGAGCAAGGCAGGGTCTACATCAACCGCAAGGGCTTCCCCTCCATCAACTGCCAGGTCATGTGGGATGCCCAGGGCTTAATAATGAATGTGTGTGCTGGCTGCCCTGGAAGCTATCACAATTCCCACATCTGGCATCTGACGCAGCTGTACCACAGATTTGCCAGTGGGGACATCCTTGACAGTCACCTAGTGTGGGATGCTGGATATGCACTGGAGCCGTGGCTGATGACACCCATCAGAAATGCACACACACACCCGAACAAGAACACCATAATGAGGCACACGCACAAACAAGAAACATTATTGAGCATGTGTTTGGGATGATCAAGTCACTGTTCCAGTGCCTGGACACATCTGGTGGAGCCTTGCAGTACTCACCAACTACATGTACCCAAATTGTCATGGTATGTGCCATGCTACACAATATGATCATGAGAAAACAGCTGCAACAGGAACAGCATGGAGCAGGGCCAAACAGCCCCCCACCATTGCAAAGGCCTGCACAGGCACAGGGTGACTCGGAGGATGAACAACCTGAGCCTGCCCCAGTAGGCAGAAGGAGGCGTGCCCAGTATGCCCTGGCTTTGGCAAAGAGGCAACGCAAAGCACGTACACTGAATCAGTAGGAACCCTGGAAATGACACCTCTCTCTGACTCACACATTCAATAAAAGGGATGCCTAACTTGACACTACCTGTTTTCAAACATGTATAGGGAGTGTACTATGTGCATCCGACACAGGCAGCCCTGCAGCACCACCTGAGGCATGATTGCACTATTTTAAGCAATACAAAGCAGTGCTAAGCACATTTTACCACTATTTAGCATATTTAAGCACAATTGCCTATGCAGACAGATAGCAGACCAGGCAGTGTGACGTGGGTTGGGTAGGCTATGAAATCACAAACTAATATACGTGAAATTGGAAGCTAAGATCTGTAGTACAGTAGTTTTCCTCAAGCCAGTACGATAGGCCACAGTACAGACTGAAATGGAGTACCTGACATAGCAGTGCAGGCCTAGCAAATGTGTATAAGTGTCAGGTGAACCCCTCATCCTATGTACACCCACAGTAACAATCAGGTGTGCCCCCCAGGTAGAAATGTACAAATAATAGCTGTCCCCCCATATGTAGAAATGTTGATAAGTCTATGCAAAGTGACTCATGGAAGCCCTGCAGGCACAGCGTGCTTCCTGTCGATGTACAACACAAAGGTGAGCCCTGAAGTAAAAACCAACTTGATTATTCACACACATATAGTATATATGTCCATACTGGGCATGCTCATGCACTTAAACAAATTTAGCAAATCTCAGTCAGCAACATACTGAAAGGTCATACTGAGCATGCTCACACACTTAAATAAACGAAGCAAATGTCAGGCAACAACATACTGAAAGGTCATACTGGGCATGCTCACACACTTAGGCCATGTCTGAGTACAGCAGTGGGCCACACATATCTGGCAGTTGCATATGTTTTACCCCAGAAAACTGTCACTATTCACACAGTTATATGAAAACAGACACATATAATATATTGGAACCCTGTCATAATCAAACTATGTACCACAAGTACTTAAGTTGTTCACAGAAAGTGAACAAGCAAAACAGATCGATAAACCTGCAATCAGTATCATGAATAAACAATGTGCACTCCAAACATTATCCAATCCATAATCTGTGAAGGAGTCCATAGAGAACAATAACGCTTCCTTCCGCTATGTCATAAATAGCAATGTACACTCATATATGTCCTGAGTCAGTGCAAACTGTAAATGACTGACATTGCCAACATCCTGTCAGACAGACTCATACATACATACCCCCTCTCACTGACAAAAGGCCCTATCATCATACCTGGAGATTGTGAAAGCACAGATATCACATATAGAATGGGTAAACAGCTCCTTCCAAACCTGAAAACACGGTGTCTATGGGATTACATTGTTTCCCTAGCTGTGTCATAAGTGAACTCCAGAACAAACAGACCCTGCACCTGAACAGTCTGTTGAGCCTCACCCTCTGTACAGGATATGAAACTGTTGAATGTGTTACAGCAACATTTGGCACACTCCATAAGTGTTGGTGCACAACAGACCATGGGAACTATTGTCTTATAAGCCTATTAAGTCTGATCTGCAAGACCATGGAGTCCATCATGATGGAACTCATAAACAGAGCTATTGGGAGCCTACAAACACTCAACACTACCAATTTTGGTTTGGTCAGGGCAGACCATGGTTCCCAAACCTGCTAGACTGTTTTCAAGGCAGTCACCCAGGACATACATCAATGAAATGAGCTACACACGTCCCACATAGACCTTGAAAAGCCCTTTTCCAACATCCCAGACACATGTCGTATCCACAAAATCAATAACCTGTGCATAAATATGTATGTCATCTGATGGATTGCCAACTGGGGCACAGATAGATCCCACAAGGTAAGAACGGTGGTCTCCTGTTCAAGCTGGTAACAACTGCTGTCCCCCATGGCTCAGTCCTGGGAATTCTGTCTGGTGTATACTTTTCAGAAATACAGTCAAACACATGAGGGCTATGTTTAGCAAAGTTTGTGGATGACTGCAAAACAGTTGTCATAATCGATGTTTGGGACAACATAGACATCCTTAAAAAGGGTCTCAGTCAGACAGATGTGGTGTCAAAATTATGGCCTCGAGCTACAGTCATACAAATACCACATAGGTGCCAACACCCTAAATATGGAGGTGATAATAAGGGATCTATGGACACATGTGGCTAGTCATATCTACTTCCAGAAACACATTCATAAAGTGGTCTGACAATCATGCTATGTGTTCCCACAAACTGCCAAGGTATTTGCATGTAGGTCAAAGGAGGTTCCCTCTACTCATCAGTCATCAGACCCATCAGAGAGTACCACAACACACTTGCGATGAATCTGACTAGGCACCTGCAGCAGCTGGAAAGACCACTGAAATACCTCAACAAGAGGATTACTGGCCTCAAACAGTTGCCCCATGCAACAAGACTGAATTTAACTCAATCTGTACTCTATTGCATACTGTCTACTCAGGAGATCTCTGCCCAACAGACAGGTCCATGTCATGGCAACACTCAGATCTGCTCTGCGTTACAGCTCAATGGCACTAAATATACAGACCCAACTGATATTGCCAACATCCTGGCAGATAGGATCAGTGCTAATTTTACCCCCCTCTCACCCATGAAAGAGCACATCTCTATAACAGAAGACTGCAAAGTTGCTGTCATCACGGCTGTACAGGTAAAAAACACTCTCCAAAGCCAGTATCACAGCATCCATGGGACCAGATAACATCCCAGGTGTTCTACACAAACTACAAAACGAACAGGCACCACACCGACGTACCATGTTCAGTCATAGCCTCACCTCAGGCTTTGTGCCTGCTGAAAGGTGCACAGCGATGGTTATCCCACTACACAAGGGTGGAGACACCACGGACCCCAGGAACTAGCTCCCCATTAGCCTGGTGAGCCTGATCTGCAAGGCCATGGAATGTATTATCATACAACTTATAAAAAAAGACATTGGTAAACTCCAAACTCTGGACCACAACCATGTTGGGTTTGCAAAATGCAGATCATGTCACCTAAACCTGAGAGATGACATTGAAGCAGTCACCAGAACCGTAGACAAGGGTAAGGTGGTTTGCACAGCCTATGTAGATCTTGCCACGGCTTTCAACACCATCCCCCACTCTGGAATTATAGATAAACCCACTAACCTAGGTATAAACTGCTATGTCACAAGATAGGATGCCAACTGGCTCACTGACAGAACACACACTGTGAAAGTAGCAGACTCGAAGTATGACTTTGGACCACTGACAAGTGCAGTACCACAGTGTTCACTCCTGGGTCCTGTCCTGTTTTGTATCTACGTCCCTGAAGTAAACTTTAACATGGAAGGTCTGTGGCCAATGAAGATTCCAGATGACTGCAAACTAGTTGCCAAAATTGTAAATACTAAAGATGTGGACATCCTACAAAATGGCCTCACTGAGACAGATGCCTGGTGTCAAAGCCATGGCCTCAAGCTCAATACCAATAAGTGCATTGTCATCCCCTTTGGTAAAAACTCCGTAGCCATGAACTACAACATAGGCGGTAGTATACTTAACACTGAAAGTGTGATAAGAGACCTTGGGTCACAGGTGGACAGTGGACACACCTGTGATAATCACATCCCCACAGTATTCAAGAAATCCTTCTATGTGGCACACCTCATCACAAAAGGTGTCTCATGCAGAATAGAAGAGGACATTGTTCCCCTCTACTCATCACTCACTAGATCCATAATAGAGTACAATGCCCCTTTTGCTATGTACCTCACAAGATATCTACAATAACTGTAAAGCCTGCAGAAATACCACACAAAGAGCATTAGTGGCCTGAAATACATGCCATACACAGACCGTCTCAAAATGCTCCAGCTGTACTCTCTCGCATATCGCCTACTCAGAGGTGATCTCTGCCAGCATACAAAGCTATGTCAAACACAGAGCTGTTGGACATGCTCCATGTAAAGCAATCACAATCCCTCTGATCTTCGGCCCCAAAACCCAGAGTGTAATACAAAAGGAAGGGGTGTATCCATTTACCTTATGGATACCCACACCGTCAGGTTAGTGGCACAGCATGAGGCCTTGTAGACCATGCAGGTGCAACCAACATTGGGCAAAGCTACTTATCAGATTGTAGCCTGCTACAGATCACCTACCTTGTTTCAGGAACCTCACTCAGTATTCCTGAGAACAGTGGAAAATATAAAGGTCCTATCAAACACCATTATATGAGGAGATTACAACTACCCAAACATTTAGTGGGAGAATGACTTGTGTACAACGTCCTTTGTCCAATGTTTCCTAGAGTTTAAAAACTGAAACACCCTGGAACAGCTGGTCACCACACCCACTAGAGGTGACAACATACTGTACCTGATCATCACCAACATGGGGTACCAGTGTTCCACAACAGAGATAAACCCCTCGCTGATAATATCATATCATAAAGTAATCACACTGGACATCCACATCTCCCCCCCGCCACTCAAGGAAACCACTGTGACCACATCTTCAAAAGCAAACTGCACACTTCCCAAGACCAAAGTGGAAAGTTCCAAAGCCCCCTTGCTATAGGATAATGCTATACAATCTGCCAAATTATTTACAAGTGCATTCTATGAGCATCTACAGGGATGCATGGATTGAGACATCCCAAATAAAACCAAGATGCACTCCTCCAAAAATAGGAAACCAATCTGGTGGTCGTCGCACATAAATAAGCTATATAACAGAAGGAGAAAACGAACACATGATTGAGCAAACTTCACAAAAGGAAAGGCATCACTGATCATTATTAAGAAGAAACAATGATCACTCATAAAATAATCCAAGGCCAGTTTCTAAAGACAAATTGCCAAGGAATGTAAGAATAACACCCACAAAGCATTTGTTAGCTATACCAAACATTTAGGTGGTAACTCTCAAATATGCTGTCCGCTACTGCAAAATGGCAAAAAAGATACACTGAACCAATTTACATTGCCCACATCCTGGGGGACAATTTCAGTGCAAACTCCCCCCCATCACCCCCAAAAGGGCCTGTGTTCATCCCAGAAGAATGCAGAGCACCAGACTTTATGGACATGCAGGTAAAAACAGCCCTCTCCAAAATTAAGAACACAGCATCAATGGGACTGGATGGTGTCCCAGGCTACGACTTACACCAGCTCCAAAAGGAACTACACCCTCACCTACATTCACTGTCCAGACTCAACCTTACCACAGGCTATGTACCCAAAGAATGGCATACAGCAACAGTCATCCAGCTCCACAAATGGGGTGCCACAACAAAACCAGGAAACCATTGTCCTATAGGCCTACTCAGCCTGGTCTGCAAAGCTATGGAGCAAATTATCATGGAACCCATAAACAGAGACATTGGGGACCTCCAGACACTGGACTCTACCCAACTTGGCTTTGTTAAAGATAGATCCTGCCTCCTAAACCTAGTTGACTTATTTGAAACAGTTAGCAAGGACATAGATGGAGGTGAAAGTAGTCCACGCAGCCCACCTGGACATCACTAAGGCCTTTCGGCACCATTCAACACGCTGGCATTATGGACAAGCTTACCAGCTTGAACATTAACAGCTATGTCACACGATGGGTGGCCAACTGGCTCACAGATCAAACCCACATGTTCAGAGTTGCATGTGCCATGTCCGACTCTAAACCAGTCACAAATGGCATCCCACAGGTATTGGTCCTGGAACCCCATCTGTTCAGTAGATACTGTTCAGAGGTACAGGCAAGCATGGGAGGAGTATGGCTGAACAAGTTTGCAGATGACTGCTAACTGTGGTCCATAATCGACTCTACGGCTGACACAGACATCCTCCAGAAGGGTCTTACAGAGACAGATACCCAGTGTCAAAACAATGCCCTCAAGCAGAATGCCAAAGAATGCATAGTCATCCCCTTTGGATAAAACAAAGTGCACACAAATTACCACATAGGTGGTAATCCAGTATGTACGGAGAATGTAATTATGGCTCTGGGGACCCAGGTAGATAGTAAACTCTCCTTTGATGATCACATTGCCAAAGTGTTTAGAAATTCCTTCTATGTAGCCCACCTAACGTCACCTAATGTAAACCACTTTTTCTAGTCTGACGATGTCATCATCCTAAAAATATACTTGTGGAAAGGAGAGCTCCCAGTAATGTGTATAGCATGTTGTGTAAATGCGTACTGCTCTAGTATCATAAAGTAGTTAGGTAGGGGACTGAAACCTGCACTTGACAACTGTATGAGAGTGTGTATGTGTGTGTATCTCCTTGTATAAGAGCAACCTTTTTGGAGACAACTGCAACACCTTAAAAGTGGTTTACTTATCTTTGTCAAGTCAGATGATGTCACCATCCTACAAATATACCTGTGGAAAAGAAACTTCCCAGTAATGTGTATAGGGTGTCGAGTAAATGCCTACTGCTCAAATATCATAAAGTAGTTAGATAGGGGTTTGAATCCTGCACTTGACAACTGTATGAGAGTGTGTGTGTATCTCCTTGTAGAAGAGCAACCTTTTTGGAGATAACTACAACACCTTAAAAGTGGTATACTTATCTTTGTCAAGTCTGATGATGTCACCATCCTACAAATAAACCTGTGGAAAGGAAATCACTCAGTAATGTGTATAGTGCATCATGTAAATGTGTACTGTTCTAGTATCATAAAGTAGTTTGGTAGGGGTTTGAGTCTTGCACTTGACAACTGTATGAGAGTGTGGGTGTGTGTATCTCCTTGTAGAAAAGCATCCTTTTTGGAGACAACTACAACACCTTAAAAGTGGTATACTTATCTTTGTCAAGTCAGATGATGTCACTATCCTACAAATATACCTGTGGAAAGAAGAACTCCCAGTAATGTGTATAGCGCATCGTGTAAATGCATACTGTTCTAATAGTGTAAAGTAATTAAGTAGGAATTTGAATCCTGCATTTGGTGAGTGTGTGTTTGTTCTATGTGTGTGACACAGTTGGTCACTGTGTTGTGGGTTTTGCTTTTACTACTGTATGACATATCACAATGACTACAGTATGTGCACTGCACGTCAGGTAGCTGTGTGGCAAATACATATACGTACATGTGACCTCAATTATTTCATTGGTGGGAGCCCTGCTTTCTCCATGAACACATCAGTTATCTTTGTCAGAGTGTGCTGCCACTTTTCAGACCTTAGGTCACATCCGTATGCTTGTGACAAGCCCAGCCACTGCAGTGATCCCTGGCCTAGGTCATCCGTGTCACACACACTCATTATGGTCTCTATTGAATAGTGTGAGTGTGGGTTTATGCCTGAGGTATATTTCAGACCTGTTCAAACGCAGCAAAGTCTGTCAATGATGGCTATTCACTATAGGTGGACAACAACCTTTGTGGATATGCATGCAGACCCCTTTTTTCTTATGTGATTCACCGAGGGATTTCAAAATACCTTTGGAAACGTGATTACCAAAGGGGAGATGACATAACACTTGGCTGTATGTGCACATCAGTACCTGTTCAACATGTTGAGGCTACTACCTATGTGGTACTGTGGGGATACTATGTTTTGTAAAGGTGGATGACCATGCTTTAGTTGGCTTATAGCATTACAGCATGGGTTTGACAACAGGTATCTATCTGCATGATACCCTTGCAGAGGATGTGTGTGTCATCTGGAGAATGCATTACAGGCCACAGTATGCATTTCCGGATGTGAACGGACATATCCCTACTGTGTTTGCTTGTACCTATGAGAGCTATATTTCAAACAGGAGTGGTCCCAGGAATGGGTGCAGGTGAACACCACTGGTTACTGGCATAGTATAGTTCCTGAAGGATACAAATGTTACTGTGTGTCCTACATCTGTGTGTCAGTTGTCAAGACATCATCTAACGACTGTTTATGGTCAGGCTGTTGAGGTTATGCATACTACCAGAATGCAAACCAGTGACAGATAGTAACAGTATCACCCACAGCACAGTGTCAAACCATGTCATACATACATGTGTACCCAAGTTCCAAAATGTGTGTAGTACTATGCATACTGGCCACCAATAGAAACTATGGAGTGTTAACACTGTGTAATACAGGGCATGTAACCCTGCCCATGTGTCCACTATGCACATACATTCAGACAGAGCACCTCCACCATGTTCACAAATGTACACCTGCAAACCTGTGCTGCACACATCCCACATGTACTGTCCACTCTCTAACACATGCTGCTAATACTACACACATCAGCCAAGTGGCACGTGGGCAGACATTACACTATTGGAATTAACAGTGGTGTAAACAATACTACATTGACAATCATAGCTTTAATGCATCATGCCTGCTCAGCTAAACCTTCAAGGATATCATTACACTTTACTGCTGACAGCATGCTAACATTGCTATACTGCTATAAAGTCACCCTGTGCATCAGCACCATGTTAGCCTGTTCCTGCATCAATTTTACAGATGACAGGAGGTGGCACAGGTTTCATCATATGCACAGAGTGTGTTCTTGGTTTGCCAGAGGCCTACATTGAGCCATACAATTGACATGTATGTGTTTGTGTGTGTGTGTGTGTGTGTGTGTGTGTGTGTGTGTGTGTGTGTGTGTGTGTGTGTGTGTGTGTGTGTGTGTGTGTGTGAGGGCCAAAAGTACAGGTATGGGCCAATGTTGATGTAATGTGTGTGGGTATGTGTTAGCCCTAGGTGTCTGGTTTATGTGTGTGTGTGTCTGCATGCACACAGTTCCACCACATGGCTGCCGTATACGGGCATGTGTGGGACAGCCACAGACTGTACCTGCCAGGCTTTACAGATCACCGTCTCTGGCCATGGATACGGTACCTGTGCCTGGCAGGGCTGCTACTGACAGTATCAGGTAGTAAGCCAGACTGGGTAATATCCTCAGAGGTAGACATATGTACACTGGACCCAGGTCCCTGCTGGGACTGGCCAGAGCCATGTGCACATGGTCTTCTAGGACAGTCTATGGACAGCCCACCCCCAACATTGCTGGGGCTGGTACTGGCACTACAGGAGCGGCTGTGACTTGAGGGACGTCCACAGCGACTGCCAGCTGCTGATGTCACTGGCATACATCCACGTCGACGACTCAATCATCCCGCACTGTCCTGACACATGGACATGACATTGCGGAGAACATCTAATGTCTCACCCCAATGTCTATCAGTGACCTCAGTGTAATTACAGATGGCACCTGCTAGGTCATGGATACTGTCATTTAAAGCGGTGTTATGTGCTCTATGTGCCTTTAGTCCCTGTCTGGTGTACTGTTCCATATGTGCCTATGCCTCCATGACAGCCTGGAACATGCGTGCAGTTGTAAGACCTGTGGCACATCTGCCAGGGGCATGATGACCAGCAGTGCTCCGATGAGAACCCCTGGACATCTGCCTATGTGGTACCATTCCAGACCTCTGGGTGTGGCTGCTGTGTCCGGATGCATGTGCCATAGATACCACACTGTCCTGGCCATTGCCGACTGTACACTGTCCCTCAGCTAAGGGCATTGGTGATGATGGATGTATTGGCAGTATGACTGTGTGCATGGATGGGGTGGACACCTGTGTACTGTCGATTGGTGGCCCAATGACAGACCCTGGCAAACATGCCTGTGCCTCAACACACCTATCCTCATTATCACTATTTGTGTCAGTGACATCAGGTTCCCTGCTGCAGTGAACCAGCCCAACCTCAGCACCTGTGAGAAGAAGACAGAAAACACACTTTACAACCTGTACATGATGTCAGAACACATGCACACATGCACACATGCACAAATGCACACATGAACACATGCACACATGAACACATGCACACATGCACACATGAACAAATGCACACATGAGCACATGAACACATGCACACATGCACACATACACACATGCACACGTGAACACATGCACACATGCACACAAATACACTCCACACTAAAGCAGACACACACACACACACACACACACACACACACACACACACACACACACACACACACACACACACACACACCACCACCAGCAATCCAGAACATACTCAATAGCGTTTGATGGTGGAGTACAGTATCACAAGCCAAACAGTCGTATCACAGATAAGCATGCAAGATGTGTGTTGCTCAACAGCATGCAGTGCGAGTGTAGACAGTCCTTGCTAATAACAGTATACATGGCTTTGATGCATGTGTGTTGTTGTTCAGTGATTGGCCTCACCCTGGAACGCAATGTGTACATGGACACAACATTGCTGTGCAAAGTATTATAAGCTCTTCAATGTGCTGTGCACCATCACTCACAGGTATACATACCATGGCTGGATGTTTATCTGTGTGTCACATAGATATCCAGTACTGATTAGAGCGTCTGTGTCTTTAGCAGTTAATTGTGGACACAGGTTTAGCTCATGCATGCTATGTGCACACACGATGAGTGGTGCGTGTATACCTGATGGAATACCATTGCTCAACATAGCCATTGTACAGTAGTTATGGTAAGTGTAGAACATATTGTGGACATGCCAGTGCCAGCCATGACATGGCATGTTATGACACAACTGCAACAGTAAACATCACACATACCCAATGTGTAAATGTGGATCTGAAGAAGGCTTTAATAGTTGAAAGCGCTTGTCCTCTGTATTTCTGTTTGTTGTTTTGTCGCTATCATAGTCTTAAATAAATTGTTCAGTTAAGTTTTACGGTGTGGAGCATCGCTTATCTTTTGTTTTTAGACATACCCAATGTGTGTCATGTGACCTATACACTCAATAGCATTACAAGACATATATGTGTCACTTTGTGCAAATTGTAATTGCTATGCATATTGTGTATAGGTGCATATGTTTGCACACACACACAACATTGAGGTGTATAGCAATGAATGCTATGTGTAGTACTGTGGTTACTGTAAATGGATGGGGTGTAGTACCATGAGCCATCATCATGCAGCAGCATGTGGTCACTCAAGGCTACTAATGTGTGCCAGACCGGCACCTATCATGCTGTACCTGAACCACATTGCCATGGCTACATTCACCATTTCACAGCCAGTTGTTACATGGGTTTGTAAGGTGCCCAATAGGGAGCATTGCCTAACATGAATGTGTTGTGTGTTGAAGAGTGTTGCACCACTCCATGTTAGGCCTCTACCCCTCAGGTATATTATGTGTGCTGTGTGGATGACATTTGGGATACTGGAGTGTGACCTTACAGCGGGTGTCTGAATATGCCATGTGTAGCATATTAACATGTACTGCGTATGACGAAGTTGTGTATGTTGTGTGCATGTGTATGGACTCTGCCTATCCAATGTCCACTACAGTGTAGCCACAATTGTTTGGGATGCTGTGTGTATTGCATGTGTTTGAGGCAGCTACTCACGTTACTGAGATGTGCATAGTCTCACAGCAAACATGCACAGCATGCATTATGCGTAGGTGTGTTACATGTGTACATGGCCTACACCTCACCTATGACATGCACATATTATTTGCAATATTAAATGTAGAACACACTCACCAGCATGGGTCTGCTGCCTTGCTATCACACCAGAGGGACCTACAAGGATATGAGACAGTTTGTCAGTGGCAACAACTGTGGCATTGCTACTGTGGGCTTGCAATCTTACAGTAGTACAATGGTTGACAGTCACAGGCCTACAGATCATGTTCCAAATTATCAGTATTGCACAACACCAGGCTCCACATCTTCTAACTACACAGTACACATCTCACATATGCATGATCTACCAATAGAGATAACAGTAGTCTACAGATATGTCATGTTAACTGCACGCTCCATGTGAACTTGCTGGGGGGCTCCAGCCTCAATGATGATACATGTCTGGTGTTGTTGTTGGCCGGAAGCCACCAGGCTCAGGCGCAGCTCCTCCACTCTGGGGAGGGGGGGATGGGTGGTAACCCCACCACCTGTGACAAGCTGTTGCCTACGGACATCAGACACACGCTGCAGGACATGTCTAAGTAAATCACTGCAGTGATGGCGTACCTGCACATATGTCTGGTTATGCATGCCTATGTCATTTACTCTACGGACAACATCTTGCCACAGTGCAGTCTGCTCATGCTGGTCCTGGCTGGTTCTTGAGAATAGCAGGGTGTAGTTTTGCACCAGACTGGACATTAGGATTTCTTCCGCTGCTGGACTACAGGATGGGTTGTGATGGTGGGCCATTGACCCTGGAAGACAATGAAACAATATGTGTGAGCAAGTCATGAGGCACACTTAACATTCTACAGTACAGATATCACTGAACTGCCATAAATAGCAATCTATTGTCTGTCAGAGGATACACACTTTCAATACCACATATCAGTGCTTAACCCCCAACTGCCTGACAGTGCTTGGCACTCTCTATATATTAAACCATTTTCTGCACAGCAACAAAGAGAAACCACTATGCAAGTCTATACAACAGTACATGGCACACTGTATGCGACACAATGCACCACCTAGCCACAGGAGGTATATATCTAGCTAATGCATAAAGAAATATGTCATCCATTGCAAAGATTGTAAAGTCCAGTTACAGTATTACCAGTATACCACACTAGTTGTTGATGGCAAACCCCTGCCCAAAATATGTGCACATTTGTGAATATAGGTGGCATACTGCTGTACTAGACTATACATGTTGCTAGTTATGCACTTATATCCAGTAACACACATGTGACCAAGGGCATGTTACAGGCATACCCACACGCACGTCAGACATACATACGGGACACAGATGTATGGCAACCCTGATGAGCTTTACGTGTGTACCATACAGTACGGTGTGTCAGTACTTACAAACCCTTATGCCTGAGGTATGTAATCTGTGAGGACTAAAGGGAACACACAAAACAGTGTTTCCAAGCAATGTGGACATACACCATACTGTGCTGTTTAGGCCTACAGCTTCAGGTAGTACTACAGTTCATACAGGATTTGGATTCTCCAGCAGTGCCAATCAATGAACATACATGTACTGCTAAACCTCCAACGGCACACCCCAGTTAACAGCAATGGACTACGTCAGACCATATGCCATACTGCTTTTTCTAGCTAGCAATAGCATACACATCTTTTGCTGGGATCAGAGCTAGGACACATAATACCAGGACAGAAACAGTTTCCCACTAAGCTATCCCACATATACACAACTGTGACACATTCACCAATACATTCACCATCACACTCAGTCAACCTCACATAACAATTATTGCAACAGGTAATTGTGGGTGTGTATTGGTTCATAGGTAGGTAATAGGCTATTGGCCCTAGGGCCTATAGGAGCCTAGCCAGATGGTACCCTGGACTTTGACACCCAAGTAATTTAATTTCATGTGCCCCTGTCAAACAGAGCCACAGAGGTGATTCCCAGGGTGTATTTCCTATCTCCCATCCAATCATCAAGACTACTCATGATGAGTGCTACTGAGGAGCTTTGTTTGCTATTGATAGGTAGTTTGTTCCAGAGTATGGGATGTCTCTGAGATAGGAATCTATCCCTCCAGCATGTTCTGTTTATTGAGGTGACAAGGTTTAGGTCCCTAGAGCATGTAGCTCATAGGGATTGTGATCTGTTTACGTGGAGCATGTCCAACAGATCTGGGTTTGACATAGCTTTGTATGTTAGGCAGAGGTGACCTCTGGGTTGGCGATATGCGACACAGTCTAGCTGTGGTTTTGTGAGACGGTCTGCATAGGGCATCTGTTTGAGGCCAGTAATATTCTTTGTGAGGTATGTCTGTGGTCTTTCCAGTTGCTGTAGATGCCTTGTGAGGTTCATACCAGAAGGGGCATTGTACTCTATAATGGGTTTTGTGAGTGATGAGTAGAGGGGAACACTGACCTCTTTTTCCCTGGATGACACACCTTTTGTGATGAGGTGTGCCACATAGACAGATTACATGACTAGTGTGGCACTGTGATTATCAAAGGGGAGACTGCTGTCCACCTGTGTCCCATGGTCTCTTATCACACTTTTGGTGTTAAGTCAACTACCACCACCTATGTGGTAGTTCATGGGTACAGAGTTTTTAGCAAAAGGGATGCCAATGCATTTTCGACATTGAGCTTGAGGCCATGGCTTTGTCACCAGGCATCTGTCACAGTAAATATGACTCTGTCTCTCTCTCTCTCTCTGTATATATATATATATATATATATATATATATATATATATATATATATATATATATATATATATATATATATACACACACACACACACATGCATATAAACATCCATTGGTGTACATATAGATATACGTATAGGCACATATACAGTCCACCATTCATGGTGGGAATATCGATTATGCGAAGGATGTGAGGTATACAGTTATGTAATGATATTCCGCAGTCTTGTGTGAAATGCAATGAAGGTGTTCTCAGCCCATGTGGCTTCAGCAAGCCTCACTGGCTGCAACACTGCAAACCTAACAGATCACACCCACAGTGTTTAACCACCACATGTCATATACCAACACTGTATGCTGTCTTGTTTGCCACACACTACTACCCACATACAAATATGCACATAACAACCTTCACCAACATATATATGACCTCCCTTCACAAACAGTTGCAGTATGTCCCTTGCTCTATGCACATGTACAGATGCTAATATATCTGACACAAATATATCTCTCCGTATGTGTGTGCCATACACACACAAGTTCCACACTGTTGTAAGTCCCTGGACCTCACAGGTGACCTGTTGGGCCTTGCTGCAACATGAACAGGTATCACATGTGAGCACACAGTGATATTAAAGGGAGTATATATAGCTGCAAATGCTAGATTAGCATACTAGCCTGGTACAGCAGTTGCCAATGCTAAGCTACACGTTAATATGACTATCATGCATGTGTTACTCTGTCACATATATGTTTATATAGCTGTATGCGCTACTCCACCAAACAGCCATTGTCCACACTGCTGTACATAACACAGATAACATGGATCAAATGTTTGACATTTAATGCTGAGCTACATATTTAACAATTTTGTCCCACTGCACACAGCTACACACTGATTTGTCCATGGCAGTAGCTATGCAGGGCATCTGTGCATAGATACATAATGCTGCCACATATGGATGTTTCAACGTATGTAGAGTACTCTTCAAATACATCTACTACATGCCAGTAAATACATATCTGTTACATACCTTTCCTTTGTATGTGTTGGTAGTATTATGTTCCATGTGTTTTTTTTTTTTTTCAGTTGATGTGGGTTGGTGTGTGTCTTTCTCTGTCTCTGTCTCTCTCTCAATCTCTGTAATGGAATGATTGCATGTGTGACCAGCAAGTACAGCCTGCTTTTATAGGTATCTGCACATGTGCATGTGATGGCCTCTGCACCAATTGGTGGCCACCATTTGGTAATTGCATGCAGCCTGCTGTGTGGTAATTGCAGTACTCACTGTCATAGCAACACAATGGTATAAATTGCTATGTCAGGTAGGCGTAGCCCTTTCAGCTTTCCAAACTGGGGCCCATGCTTGTTTGCTGTGGATACCATTGTGTAAGTCAGAAGGTTAGTATAGTTCTTATATCTGAAGCTAGGGGTGTAGCCAGTGATTTAAATGTTGTACTCAGACCTGAATGTTGCCACTTCCAGTACACAGTTGTCAGTGTAGAATTTTACTCACCCCTACAAATGCTAACAAAAGATACATGGGAGTATGTATTTTCTTTTCTACTTATACAATTAACTGCCATACAAAAGCAGTTATTGAGAAGTATTCATTTGGCACATGAACTGTTTGTGAACTGCTATACTGTGAATATTAATGTACTCACTTCTGCACAGTTTGTGCTTTTTTATTGTTGACATTAGCACAGGATGCTCAAGAAAACTGGACAATTTCAGTACTGATTATGCCTACCTACATCCTTGGTAGACCCTAAACACACAGGTATATTGTACATTTGGGTGGGGATGCAGACATACAGGGAGCATTATGTATTATTGTGTGAATGTTATCTTGCTGGACTTAAATGGTTGCTGTGTACCTGTTAGTTTAGCAAGGCAAGTAGTCTGTCTGCATAGCTCCCAACTGTGGACCTATCCAGATGGTAGCCAGACGTTAGGCTGTTATTCTCTGTCTGTGCAATGCACAGGTCTTTTCAGCACTGGTACAATGGCATTGTTACAGTCGTTTGCTACCAGTACATGGCTACATCCTTTGGTATTTCAGTGTTGTACTCCTACATAAGGGTATGCTTGTGGAACTCCTTCCAAAGCTATTTACACAATGTGTAACAGAAGTAAAGCTGATATGCCTGTGTGTTTCTGCCTCGGCCAGGCCTCTGAAACACTCAGGTACATATTTGAACAGAGTGAGGTAAAGGTAGGTAAAAGTGAGGTACACCTTCAAAATATTAGAGACAGTAAGTGGAGACTTCGGGAGAGCCAGTGCATATGGACTACTACACCTTTTCTGAAGTACAAGCGGTGTCTAACTCCTACATATTGTCATTATTCATTAGGTGTAATACCCCACTTTTCTGCCTAATATCAGTAGTTTTCTAGGAATTCAGAGGGACACAGCTAACATATGTTTCAGAATCAGGGACATCCCTGATATGTATTCACAGTTGGGATGTATGTCCTCTGCCGTAGTCAGATATGCCAGTGTTTGTCCTGCTATGATACTGTGTGGGGGTTGTAAAGTGCTGCTGTAACATCATTTACTGATAGAATGGCTGGTTCTCTTATCACAGTCATGTAATGCAATTCCTCAACAACTGCTGGTGAAGTCCCACAGAACAGGTTTTGTGTTATGGCATTCCTATTTTTCCTTTACATTCACTCATTCTGATGCATGATATATTTATTTCAGCAACACCTTGCTGTATATCTACTGTGGCTTAGTGGTACTTCATGTGGACAAGTGTGTCCAAGGTCCGGGGTGCGAGACTGACAGAGGTCCTTTATTTTGTTGCTGAGCAGAACAAGGGCCCTCACATGCAGGGTGACTAAGGCACTTTTAAGCATTTGTAAGTGGGTTTGCATGGGTTTGCGTGGGTTTGCACGAAGTTTAGCAATGCTTAGCTAAGCACACACAATCTCACACTCACGCAAACGCACTGACTACTGCTTAAAAGTGATTACTCATGCTAACCTCGTGCTCATTTCTCTGAAAGAAAAGAAAATGGAGAGATAGGACAGTGGTGAAAAAGGGGCACAAAGCGGGAAAGACAGTAAGGAAAACAGCTCGGGATGTGCAGGACGGGTGTAGGGAAGGATCATAGCTGCCCATTTCTTTTACAGCAACAGATGTGCATATGCAATGATTTTGGAGGGAAATATGAAACCTTCCACCCCTGAGAGAGGGGTGAGGACAACAAAGTATGTTGTACTGCCAATTAAATTACATTTTATATGTCCAGCAGACATGTGTGCAAAATGGGCAGCTATGTATGGGGCATAATTTTTTTTTTAGAGTAGATTGCCCTTTTTTTTTCTTTTTCCAGGGGGGAGAGTGGAATGTGGGGTAGGGGATGTAGGTATATTTGGGGAGGTAGGTTGGGAGGTAAACAGACAGGACAAACAAGATGCATACAGGGGTGGAATATGACACATGTGAGGGGTGAACAACATTGATGGGGAAGGATGTTTGGAAACCGCAAGCCCATGAGCCCACAGATGGTGACAGTGGAACTGAGATCCCCACCCATGGGCAGTCACCACTGCACCTTCACAGCCCAGAGGGTGGCTGTGCTGGGGGCTGCATAGGAGGGGCAGGCTCACCCGTGAGTCGCGCCACTCGTGCCTCAAGCTGGCGTAGAGGATCAGTGACAGAATGCTGGATCTCCCTACACACCACAGCCCGGACCGTTCAGAGGGTGAGAGGAGGCCCTGCTCTACCCACACTTGCACGGGAGGCACAAGCCCCATCCCCTGCAGTGCTTCCACCTGAAGGTGGCACAGGCCCAACTGAGGAGGAGGTCCCGGGCTGGGCACCAGACCTGCTGCTGCCAGGTGCCATTGGCCAGATGAGGTGGGTCCGCTGAGACCGGCCTTCCCATACGTTCTATGTTTAGGGGGATTTAATGACATTATGGGTTGGTAACAGCCAGCAGCATTCCAAATTAGTTGTAACAGCATGCAGTAGTATTCCCATTAACCCAACACACCAGAGTTCCAACAGTAGAACAGCAAGCATAACACATGCATATATAGGACAATAGTGGACATTCCAACAGCATGCAGGATTAATTGGTGGCAACAGGCCACCAAGATTGTGGTATTTGAACAGGGCACATGCATCAAAGTAAATGCAGATATTTATAAACCAATAGGACATATGTCCCAACAAATGTTTTGAGATTAGACATACCGATTGAGGTGTGGAATTGCATTGTTTATGCACATAGAGTAGGGTGTAAAAAGATACCTCCATTAACAAGTTATATATACTTATAGATTACACTATATTCCTATTGACTGCAAGTATATATCCCCTACATGTATTATTACAATTGGCAATGTCCGTTAAATTGTGATATGGGTTTTGCTAGTTCTTTATATACCTGACCTGTATCTGACATACAAACTGTCCAGGATGCAGATGTTACTGCTACGTATTTAAATATTACATTTATATTTATATATCTACATATCTCGATGTGTTCAGGCGACATTATCAGTTATATTTTAACAGCCCCCTACATGTCTAGCAGCACACTGACATTTCTGGGGAACACAATAACAAGCTACTCATGTGCCAGATTAACCTGTACATGCCAGCCATGAACCAACAGTTGAGGACTGTATATATGCTTAACAGCTACTGGCACTCCCTTCATCCACTTTATATGGGCCTAACCAAGTGTGGGTTGACAGTGCTTAATGCGACAGTAGTATTTCTATAATGCAAGAGTACAACAACATATGAAAGAAAGTGACACGGGCACACTCCAGGTATTATACCTTTATTGATTACATACCACACTTTTCTAGAGGCTTTCTCATTTATTTGATATAACAGTGCATGCAAAAGACTTATTCAATATGTATTATACCTTTATTAATGGGTTACAACACTCTTTTTCAAGCTCTCTCACTTATTTTATATAACGGTACATGCAGTGAAATTATTCAGGACTTATTATGCCTTTATTAATGGGTTACAGCACTCTTTTTCAGGCTCTCTCACTTATTTTATATAACAGTACATGCAGAGAAGTTATTCAAGACTTATTATACCTTTATTATTTGGCTACAACACTTTTTCTCAGGCTCTCTCACTTATTTTATATAACAATACATGCAGAATAATTACTAACCTACCTGGTGGCACAGCCTTAGCAGCTTATCTGCATAGGCTTGCTGATTCGCAGCATGGACACCTGCAGCTGTGAAGTAAATGAAGTGATATTGAGACATACCTATCCATAATATAGACTACCATAGCAATTCTTACATACTTCATTCCATGGCTACCTACTCAGTAGTGGGGCATTTTCCATCCCACAGGCCTCCTATATCCACTGGTTCAGTTGATCCTCCTTGTGTCTCTTCAGGTCTGAGTAGTGGTGTCTGACCTGCTCACCAGTGCGAGGGACACCTGTGTCACTGGTGAGATGATGAGCTAGACGGTCCCAGGCTTCCGCTTTGTATTGGGTGCCTTAGAACTGGCCCTGCAGGAGTCTCTCCTCACGATTATGGAGGAGGAGCCAAACCATTAATTTTGACTCCTCAATGCCCCAACGTTGCGCTCGAAATTGAGAGCCCTCTCCAACACCGGCCATGCTGACTGCAGATGGGAGCTGCAACCAGTTATGGCAAGTATTCCCACCTATGGAGCTTAAATATGCCTCATTTCCCAAACTTATCTGTGATTGGCCGGTTTTGAAGAAACTCAGCTGAAAGCACACCTGCTTAGCAATGGGTAAACTTCTATTGATATGTATGTGTGTGTTGAAAGTGCATGCATATGAAAAGCTGTCATGGCTTAGTGGTTCAGTACTGTGATTATGGTGCACAGTATCCTGGGTTCGAGGCCTGTCATTGCCTTTTATTTTACTACTGGCCAGACCGGCTAGGAGGTGTGGCTGTGTTTAGCTGACTTTGCTCAACTTTGCACAATGTTGCTCTACGTTGCTCGACGTTGCCCTACGTTGCCCGGCATTGTGCTAGTTAGTGCAGTGCGCAGCTACACGCAAACATGTTCTGTTTGCGCTAGTTGGCGCGATGCACAGCTCTGCGCAAAGCTATTGTGCTAGTTAGAGCAGTGCTAAGCTATGAGCAATTATACTGAAACGTGCTTAATACTGGTAAACTTTGCTTAGCAGTGCTTCACATTGCTTAAGATACGTTACTTATGCATTCATCAGTATGCATATCCATTTCACTTTCTTATATATATATAAAATTTGTTCACTACTACATAGGCCATTTCAATGCTTTTTACTAAAATTTCAATAATAAATGTCAGGAATTCTTTTCATATACAGATTTCCAACAGAAAATGAAAAGGGGAGTGGTGGGACTCGAACCGGGAATGTCTCCTCTTTGTGCGAACGTTCGACCACTACGCTATTGCTATTTTGCTTTATTTGCATATAAGTTTCTTATTATCCTCTTCGATGTCTTGACTGCTAACTGTAGCTAAGCAATGGGCAAACCCGCGCAAACACGCACAAATACGGGCAGCTATATCGGGAATAATAAAAAAAAAAATAAAAGTTTTACATTTTATAATTGTACTGGGGTTTAGAATGTGGGGGAGTGTAGTGTTGGGTATGTACACATTTGAGCGGACTCGCTCATGTCAGTTGACATTTCTCAATTGAGAGACTTGCAGGAGCATGGATTTTTGGACTGCTCGGCAGTCAGACACACCCCCTGCACTCGTGCATGCTCCATGTTAGCCTTTGAGTTGAGGCAGTGCGCCCTCATTAATATGCATGGCATGCTGCCGTCTTACTCTTAGACTGGCGTTTCCATGTAAGACTACTTTAGTCTTACACGGAGGATTCGTGAATCCTGGAGAGTATGGTTTCAAGCGATCCTTAAAGGTGAACTGCACCCACAGACTCAAAAAACTTGTTTATTTCATCATGATTTGTTGTTTCCTACATTTTAACCCCACTCTGGGACTATTGACTGGTTTCTAAATGTTTTATACATAATTTCTGAGTCTGACCATATGGGGTTTAGCATCTTGAAGTGATCTTGATAGTTTAGTCTGCCTCTAGGTATCCCACAGTGCATTACTTGTCTATAAAAAATTACATCACACCGGCCTCTTTCTTCCTAAAGCTCCTGTCACTGCATTGATTTTACATGCATACACTGTTGTCTTTCAGTCAGTTAGTTTTAAGTAACATTTCATGTTGTTCATTGACTACTTAAAACACAAAAACTGCAAATGATACAGAACAGAAGTACTTTTTATTACTGCTTCTTTTTAGAATGACTAAATTGCAGTCTTTAATGAAGCCTAAATTGTACTACTTCGACTCATCTCCCATTCCTCTTTACACTAAACTTGCCTAGCTGTCAAAGTGCTAAGTGTAATTTGAGCTGTTACCTGCTGTGACTGACAGCTCACAGCAGGAGACTTGACTCATGTACTGTTTTCTTGTTCTAGCCTTTATTTTCTGTATGGGCAGGGGAAAGACCAGGGAGCTGTGAAGTCGCAGCATGGGAGGGTTTTTAGGACAGTTGTGGTGATGTCAGTTTGGAGAGGGAATTGGCCAGAAAACTACCTGTATTCATTGTCCTTGATGACATAAATTAATTGAAGACTGCAGCACATTTTTCCAGGGTGGGATAAAAGTTTTTTGAAGTGAAACTACCACAGTACAGTAAGCTACTGTTCTAGTGGAGAGAAAAACGTCAATTTCAAATATTTTAAATGCTGTATTGATGTTTATTCATAGCAGGGACTGTAAATAGGGAGAAAAAGGACACAGATGTTGAGTATTTAGTAATAGAATGTCGTTGTTGTCCTTTAAAAAAGGTTTTAATAAGTGATGGGATTTTGTTACTATTTTTTTTTCCATGGTGGTGCAGCAGTGTGTGTGTGTCTGTGTGTGTGTGTGTACATATATATTATATATATATATATATATACATATATAGCTAATATATGCATATATTTATATATATATATATATATATATATATATATATATATATATATATAATATATAATATATACATACATATATATATATATATATATATATATATATATATATATATATATATATATATATATATATATATATATATATATATACATTACATATATACATATATACATATATATATATATATATATATATATATATATATATATATATATTTATATATATATTTTATATATATATATATATATATATATATATATATATATGGTTCTACCTGACATAGTCGAAACCACACAACACCGACAACGACATCACCGACACCACATAATCGACAGTGCATTAACACGAAACCTCACATACCCGACAACAAAATAACCGACGGTACACAAACACGAAACCTCATACACTGCACACACCACAATAACAACAATAAAAAACAAAACACATCCCCATTCCACAAACCACACACACAACACAAGCACACCAAAATCCTTACAAACCCACACTAAACCTTACATACACAACTATCGACAACCCTAACCCTAAGGTCCGTCACTATCGCACACTTACCTAACCCGCTCCCTAACCCTAACTCACTTAACCCACCCCTATCCCAAAGTCTATCCCTACCACACACTTACCTAACCCGCTCCCTAACCCTAACTCACTTAACCCACCCCTATCCCCACAGACCGTCAATATCCACACTTACCTGACTCGCACCCTAATGTCCGTCACTACCGCATACTCACACAGCCTTTTCCCATGTCGGCATCCTCGGCGTTGGTGTTGTCATCCGTCGTGTCGGTCTTCTGCATTGTCAATGTTCTGGCACTCGCGATTCGCGTCGGTCTTCTTCATTGTCAATCTTCTGGAGCTCGGGATTCCGTTGTCGGTGTTCTACGCTGTCGACTAAGTCAGATAGAACCATATATATATATAAATATTTTATATATATATATATATATATATATATATATATATATATATATATATATGTATGTTGGTCTATATCATATGTCAAAGTATTACTTTACTTTAATGATCGAACTGTAATACTTCGAAAGTAAAAAAAAAACATATGAAGTTTAAAACAAGAAAAAATGCTCTATGCAGGGGGGCAAGCCCCGTGCAACCCCCACACCCCCCAATACTTAAAAATACCAACTCCAAGATCGCACTTCAGTGCAATATAGTGCGGAAATGGAAGATTTCCATTTCCTACACTGTAACGCGATCTTGGAGTTGGTATATTTAAGTAGCAGGGGATGTGGGGGTGCAGGCGTACTTGCCCCCCCCCCCCCTGCTTCCACCCTTTATGTTTTTTTTCCATTAAAAATGCCATTGACATCATTTCAAACTTTTAATAGTTCGATCACTTGAGTTCAATGTTACGTGATTCAAACTTTTAAAAGTTGAATGATGTGATATAGACCATATATATATATATATATATATATATATATATATATATATATATATAGGTTGGGGGGCAGCATGGGGGAACTTGTTCCCCTAACAAAAAAGTTTCTGTTTAGTTATTTTTCTGTTTTTGAAGGTTGATGTTTTTTAAAGCTGCAAATTTGAGTAGCTAGGATCCTCAGTAGACAAATTCTTTTCTCTTTTATGACATTTATTTTTGTAGGTTAAGTTCTTATATACTCATCTTTTCATAAAAAGAATTTGTTGATAAACAGCTGATTAAAGTGATGAAATATATTCAAGTTTGTGCCATTAGTGTTTCTGAAACTATTACTTTGTTTATTTTTCAATTTTTCCACGTTAGCAAGTGTCCTTTTAAAATTCATATTATATCATCCAGCTCCCCAAGTCCCATTTGTCCTGATATGGTGAGATGACTACTGAAATGCTGTTATTGAGAAATTCATTATTTAAAAATATTGATTACTTATATACAGAAAAGACTCTACAGTTACCTACTATAACTCTATGTATGGCAATAAATGTACTGCATTAAATCCGACACGCCAAGAGAGCTATGAAAAAGAGCCCTAACTAATCTCTACAGATATATAAAGTTTGTAAATAATTCTGTTTCTGACAAGTGGCATGAATTTTAATTATCTGTTTGTGACTTACTCTTAAATTAGAATTGTTTAGTTATTCTTCTGTGCCACTTATTTCAAATGACAACAATATAATTAATTATGAAGAAAAGAAATTACAGAAAATTGCACAGTATGCATTCATATCAGTAAAAACAATGTTCTCTGTGATGAAAAACAGACAAATAACCAGGTGGTAAACATAAACTGTTCCACCAAGCAAGCAAAAACAGCACCAAAGAAGAATACAGCAACAGCTGTTTGAAGTATAGCTCCAGACCACATAAAATGTAAACCAAGAACTTTAATATTCGGTAAGCACTTTCACCACTGTCTGTGCCTTCCTCAGACCATATACAAATATAAAAACACACAAAAACATTTTTGAAGCTCTCCCTGTGTAGCTCATTAACTTGAAAAACCACTCCCAGCCAATCAGGTTGCATTAGACACTCCCTCTTTTAAAAACTTCAGTCCCTTACTCTGTATTACAGAGTATTACTTTTAAAACACATTTTAAGACATATTTTAAAATCTTATTCAACAATCAAAGCATTCATAAATACCCTCAAACATTTCATGTTTAAAAATATTTCAAAACATTACTTGTGTCAGCAGCATATCAAATGCTATATATTATGCTAGGCATACTTATTTTATAACAATAGTATTACATTCACTTGTCATTGTATATTGTATACTAAAGTCATGTTACATTATGTTGCCTGCTTTGCTAAGATATATACTGTTTCTTAAGAATTCATTACAGTACTAAATCAATCTAGATATAACTTTATGTATATTACTTTTCACTGCTTTTGACATTGCAAATAAAGCTCCGGTTTAAAAATGCACATAAATTACCCATTCCATAGGTTCACATTTCATTTTGAAGCTCAACTTCTTCCCACTTACCATTCGATTGGTAAACTTATCCAGCGAGTGTATCCTATTCAAAATATACCTATATTTCACCCTTGTTGCATTATATTCCCATTTCCAGAAGTTAGAAGTGTAAAAAATGAGAGAAGTGTGTTCGTCATCGTTACAACACCTTTGCACATGCTCAATGACATCATTACGCTTGGCATATGCTCCATGTTACTTTCTCTCACTTCTTTCATTTAATTATAATAAACAACCAAATATTATAAGATGTATGTCATTTTTAAATAATTTAGCATCAACCAAATCATAAATTAATGATCAGATGTATCTATATAAGCAGTTTCATTCGAGAGATGTATATATATGTGTATCACACCATAGAGACAGAACTTATTGTTGTATTTCTATCATTCATATATCAATCAAGTATGTGCAGTATAAAGCACTCAATGCATCATATGGGTACTGCCAGGCACAATCTTATACAAATATGATATTACTAAATTTTTTTTATTATTTTTTTAAATAAGATTTCTTAAGAAACATTACATGAAATATGGATAAGTAACATTTACAATTTCAAAACATTATCAACTTCAAACCATTATATAACTATTTACATTGGTGTCTATGCAAATAACATTGAAATTCTATATTATGTAGAGTCAGAAACATAAGATGATATATATTTGTCGATTTTTTCAAGTATTTCCAGTGCTTTCATCCAAGAGTAATAGTATGAAGTAGGTCTGTTAGTTCTGTTCTTCACTGTTAATATTTCCATGTGTCCAGCTGTTGATGTTAAATTCTTAAATTTCTTGAATGTAGGAGGAGCCTCATTTTTCCAGTGTATAGTTATGATTTTTACCTAACCTTATGTATATTACTTTTCACTGCTTTTGACATTGCAAATAAAGCTCTGGTTTAAAAATGCACTTAAGTTACTCATTCCATAGGTTGACATATAGTTTTGAAGCTCAACGTCTTCCCACAACCTATTCAATTGGCAAACTTATCCAGCGAGTGTATCATATTCAAAATATACTTATATTTCACCTTTGCTGTGTTATATTCCCATTTCCAGAAGTTAGAAGTGTAAAAAATGAGAGAAGTGTGTCTTCGTAACAATGCCTTTGAGCATGCTCAATGACGTCATTATGCTCAGCATATGCTCCGTGTTACTTTCTCTCACTTCTTTCATTTAATTATAATAAACAACCAAATATTATAAGATATATGTCATTTTTAAATAATTTAGAGTCAACCAAATCATAAATTAATGATCAGATTTATATATATATATATAAGCAGTTTCATTTGAGAGATATATATGTGTATCTCACCATAGAGAAAGAACATATTGTTGCATTTCTGTCATTCACATACCAATCATGTGCAGTATAAACCACTCAGTGCATCATATAGGTACTGCCAGGCACAATCTTATTCAAATATGATATTACTAAATATATATTTTTATTTTTTTTAAATAAGATGTCTTAAGAAATATTACATGAAATATGGATAAGTAACATATTTACAATTTTAAAACATTATCAACTTCAAACCATTATATAACTATTTACATTGGTGTCTATGCAAATAACATTTGAAATTCTATATTATGTGGAGTCAGAAACATAAGATGATATATCTTTGTCGATTTTTTTAAGTATTTCCAGTACTTTCTTCCAAGAGTAATAGCATGAAGTAGGTCTGTTAGTTCTGCTCTTCACTGTTAATATTTCCATGTGTCCAACTGTTGATGTTAAATTCTTAAATTCCTTGAACATTGGAGGAGCCTTATTTTTCCAATGTATAGTTATGATTTTATGTGATATCGTCAATAGAGACCATAGAATTTTAGAGTCTTTTTTTTACACAATCAGGAATAGGCAAATTGAATAAAATTATAGATTTTGTTAATTGAAAATTATCATTATAAACAGTCTGAAAAAAATAGTTAATAGCCTTCCGATACAAGTTAAGACATATACATTCATAAAAAACATGCAGCCAATGTGCTTTTATCTTGGTTTGGCATATCCAACATTGATCTTCACTAGCAAATATTTTGGCTAGCCTATGTGGTGTATAGAAACGTCTGTGTAAATACCTCCAAATTAATAATTGCCAGTAATTTGATAATGTAGATAGTTTGGAAGATTTTAGAATAATTACTTTTTCTTCTTCAGTTGGAGGATGGTTGCTTATTGAGGTAAAATAATCCCAGTATGACTTTTCATGATAATGTTTTGTTTGTTTAACAATTTTATAAATATTAGATAAGTAACTTGTACCCTGATAAGGCTGATTTGTGATGATAATAAGGTATTCAATGAATTTTGGGACCACATGTCTGACTGAAGGTTGCATTTGTTCTACTTTATTTATAAGGAAGTGTCTTAGAGTTTGTAAAAGCAACCAGAGGTCTTTGTTTATGTTATACTTGCAAATTATCTGTTCATGTGTTAATATTTTCCTTTTTCTATGAGTTGATGCCAAAAGCATAGTAATTCTTTCTTGAGTATATTCATTTTAGAAATTTGTGGTGTGTCAAGAATAGTAGGTGTAAAAGCTATAGGGAAAATAAGAAAAAACCCAAGAATTAATATTTGGTATTTTGTTTCTATATGTTTGAACACTGATAGTGTAGAGCCTATATAATGTGATGGTAAGTTATTGTTATTATCCTTTTTCCCTAGTAAATAATCTTTTGACATCCAAATAAGGGGTGATGGTATAACAGTTAAATAATCTTGTATATGATTGTAATTAAATTCGATGTAAATCTGCTCATGTGTTTGTTTCCATACAGGTATGTAGGAATTATTTAACCATAGTGTTATATTTTTAACACCGAGGAGTTAATATATAATTCAATATCGGGTAAATTAATTCCACCATCTTCACAATTTGGTAAATGTTTATTTAAGACTATACGGGGTTTGTTTGGAAACCATAAAAAATTTAAAATTAGTTTATTGCATCTTTGAATAATATATTTGGGTTGTAGCAATGAAAAAAAATTTGTATTAAGAATAATATTTTGGGAAAGATGATTGCTTTGATAAGATATCGGGCCAGATTTACGAAGGCTTGCACGGAGTCTAAGAGTAGTGTAAGATGGCAGACAGCCAATATGTCTGCCGAGCGATCCAGCAATAACCGGCAGGGGCATGCATGAGAGCTTCTAAAGCTACTCTTGCATGGACAGTGTTATGGTATGCAAATTACCTCATTTGCTGCTGAAAGCTATGCAAATGAGATAAATTTGCGATCCAGGAAACACTAATCTGTCCGTGGAAGAGTAGTGTTATTTGCAGAAATGTACTCCGTTGGTAACGAAGTACCGTTCTGCAAATAGCTTAACGGAGCTATGACAGCTCCAAATAAAGGATGTATCTAGTTGAGGAAGCATGCCAATGTCCAAATATAAGGCCATTGGCATTTGCAAATGTTGTAAATCCTTAAAATCCATTTTTACCCCGATTGCCAATGTTTAAGTGTATTTGTGCGGCGCTTTAAATAAAATGAAAAAAATTGAAAAATAGCCATAAATGGGCATTTTCATTAAAAAGCTTGTTCTGCCATGCAGGTGAATGGCAGGCTGAAAACAACATGGCCACTGAGTAGTGGTTGCTAAGGGGGGGGAAGCTCAGTGTGAGAGATGTAACCAAGCATTAGTAGGCAATCCTATGCAAATGAGGATAAGGATAGTGAATCCCAATTTTCCCCAGCATGTGAGCCATGTCCCTAGAGTGTAAGTGTAGGAGTAGGGGAGTAGTAGAGTAGAAGATAGGTGACATCGTGAGGGGGTATGTCTGAAAGACTGTAAGCTTATTGGAGCACAGTGGCTTGTGTTTGCCCTGAGTTGCTCAGGATTGCAAGAGGCGTGTCTACAGTTGTTCTAGCTGAAAACAAGAAACCAAAGGCGTACGCCATGGATATATCTGAAATTTCTTGCAAATAGTCACACAGCGTGTGCGCGTGTTTGCGCTTGTTTGCGCGGCGCTGCCATGAGCGGAAACAGAAAGGGAAAAGGAAGGAAAAGAAGTAGTAGGAAGTTAACCAAGGAGAACTAGCAGAGCTGCCAGGTGAAATATATCAGAATCAGCCAATTACACAGGCAGTAGACTAGTCTAGCCCAGCCCTGCACTTTAAACTCTGCAAACAGCAGTCTACCCTGTTTTTTCCCAAGAACTCTGCAACACTGCAGTATACAAAGAGTGAAAACTTAAAAAGCTTAAGTCAGACAAAATGTTAGGGGCTGCTATTGCTATCATAAACCAACATGTGCAAGATGCTGAGGGTGGTGATGTTGTGAATGCTGCTGAGCAACCCACAGTGAGAAGACGGAGAAGAGTGTACAGACCCAGGGTAACCTACCAGGGGCTACATGAGCTGGAGATAGTGGAGCACTATAGAGTGGATAGAGACCTCCTACAGCAAATTGTTGAGCTGTGCCAGCCACGCCTCACACACAGACCCAACAGAGGAGAACTCATCCCAGTGGATACCAAGGTATGTGTTGGCCTATGAATACTAGCTACAGGTACCTTCCAGAGATGAACTAGTGATATGATGGGGGTTTCACAGGCATCAGCATCCTGGGTACTGCACCAGTTCATGGATGCCATGTCAGCACATGTCGGTGAGCACGTATATTTCCCCAATTCCCGTGAGGCATTGGCTAGCAATATGCGTCTTGTCCACCAAATAGCAGAATACCCTGAGGTAGTGGGTGCAATACACATCAAATCACCACCCGGTGAGTGGGGTAAGGTCTACATCAACTCCAAGGGCTTCCCCTCCATCAACTGCCAGGTCGTGTGCGAAGCCCAGGGCATAATAATGAATGTGTGCGCTGGCTGCCCTGGAAGCTATCACGATTCCCACATCTGGCATCTGACACAGCTGTACCAGAGATTTGCCAATGGGGACATCCCTGTCAGTCACCTAGTGGGGCATGCTGGATACGCATTGGAGCCGTGGCTGATGACACCCATCAGAAACGCACACACACCTGAACAAGAACTCCATAATGAGGCACACGCACAAACAAGAAACATTATTGAGTGTGCGTTTGGGATGCTCAAGTCACGGTTCCAGTGCCTGGATACATCTGGTGGAGCCTTGCAGTACTCACCAACTACATGTACCCAGATTGTCATGGTATGTCCCATGCTACACAATATGATCCTGCGAACACAGCTGCAGCAGGAACAGCATGGGACAGGGCCAAACAGCCCCCCATCATTGCCAAGGCCTGCACAGGCACAGCGTGACTCGGGGGAGGAACAACCTGAGCCTGCCCCAGTAGGCAGAAGGAGGCATGCCCAGTATGCCTTGGCCTTGGCAAAAAGGCAATGCATAGCACATACACTGACTCAGTAGGAACCCTGGAAATGACACCTCTCTCTGACTCACACATACAATAAAAGGGATGCCTAACTTGACACTACCTGTTTTCAAACATGTATAGGGAGTGTACTATGTGCATCTGACATAGGCAGCCCTGCAGCACTACCTGAGTCATGATTGCTCTATTTTAAGCAATATAAATCACTGTTAAGCACATTTTACTACTATTTAGCATATTTAAACACAATTGTGCATAGCTGACACTGCATTAACCAGCGCAACATTGAACAATGTTGGGCATTGTTGCGCAAAGTCGGGCAAGGTTGGGCAAAGTTGAACTAAGTCAGGTAAACATGCTCACACCTGCTTTACTGTTCCTTAAGCAGTCTGGTCTGCCCAGCAGGAAAATAAAAAGCAGTAACAGGGCTCAAACTCAGGATACTGTGCACTATAGTCACAGTACTGAACCACTAAGCCATAACAGCATTTCACTGGCACAGACACAGCTTAAGTCACTCACACATACCAGTTGGGGGTGGGTCACATACCTAACAGTCACAGCCAGCAGGACAATTGTAGACTAATGCAAACATGAACAAATGCTGTATCATACCCCCTGAAGAGGCATATGAGTAACCTCCTCCCAGGCCTATGCAGACAGATAACAACAGGCCAGGCAGTGTGATGTGGGTTGGGTAGGCTATGAAGTCACAAACTAGTATACATGAAATTGGAAGCTAAGATCTTTAGTACAGTAGTATGCCTCAAGCCAGTACGATAGGCAACAGTACAGACTGAAATGGAGTACCTGACATAGCAGTGCAGGCCTAGCAAATGTGTATAAGTGTCAGGTGAACTCTTCATCCTATGTACACCCACAGTAACAATCAGGTATGCCCCCGGGTAGAAATGTACAACTAATAGTTGTCCCCCCTGTATGTAGAAATGTTGATAAGTCTATGCAAAGTGACTCATGGAAGCCCTGCAGGCACAGTGTGCTTCCTGTTGATGTACAACACAAAGGTGAGCCCTGAAGTAAAAAACAATTTGATTTTTCACACACATATAGTATATATGTCCATACTGAGCATGCTCACACACTTTAACAAATTTAGCAAATTTCAGTCAGCAACATACTGAAAGGTCATACTGGGCATGCTCAAACACTTAAACGAAGCAAATGTCAGTCAACAACATACTGAAAGGTCATACTGGGCATGCTCACACACTTAGGCCATGTCTGAGTACAGCAGTGGGCCACACATATCTGGCAGTTGCAGTTCTTACCCCAGAAACTTGTCACTATTCACCAATCCTGCCTTGCACACACAGTTATATGAAAACAGACACATATAATATATTGGACTCCTGTCATAATCAAACTATGTACTACAAGTACTTAAGTTGTTCAAAGAAAGTAAAAATTCAAAGAAGATCAATAAATCTCCGATCAGTATCATCAATAAACAATGAGCACTCATAACATTATCCAATCCATGTTCTGGCAAAAATATTGTCAAAGAGTCCATACATAACCATGAAGCTTTCTTTAGCTATGTCATAAATATCAATGTAAACTCATTTATGTTCTGAGTCAGTGCAAACTGTAAATGAATACATGTACATGACTGACATTGCCAACATCTTGTCAGACAGGTTCATACATATTTACCCCCCTCTCACTGACAAAAGGGCCCATTATCATACCTGGAGATTGTGAAAACCCAGAAATCACATATACAATGATTAAACAGCTCTTTCCAAACCTAAAAACATGGCGTCTACGGGATGACATGGTTTCCCTAGCTGTATCATATGTGAACTCCAAAACAAACAGACCCTACACCTGAACAGTCTGTTGAGACTCACCCTCTGTACAGGATATGAAACTGTTGAATGGGTTACAGCAACGTTTGGCACAAGTGTTGGTGCACAACAGACCATAGGGAACTATTGTCTTATAAGCCTACTAAGCCTGATCTACAAGACCATGGAGTCCATCATGATGGAACTCATAAACAGAGCTATTGGGATTCTACAAACACCCATCCCTACCCATTTTGGTTTGGTCAGGGGCAGATCATGGTTCCTAAACCTGCTAGACTGTTTTCAAGGCAGTCACCCAGGACATACATAAATGGAATGAGCCACACACATCCCACATAGATCTTGAAAAGCCCTTTTTGAACATCCAAGACACATGTCATATCCACAAAATCAACAACCTGTGCATAAATATGTATGTCATCTGATTGCCAACTGGGGCACAGATAGATCCCACAAGGTAAGAACTGTGGTCTCCTGTTCAAGCTGGTAACAACTGCTGTCCCCCATGGCTCAGTGCTGGGACCCCTCCTGTCTGGTGTATACTTTTCAGAAATACAGTCAAACACATGAGGGCTATGTTTAGCAAAGTTTGTGGATGACTGCAAAAAAGTTGTCATAATCAATGTTTGGGACAACAGAGACATCCTTAAAAAGGGTCTCAGTCAGACAGATGTAGTGTCAAAATGATGGCCTCGAGCTACAGTCATACAAATACCACATAGGTGCCAACACCCTAAATATGGAGGTGATAATAAGGGATCTATGGACACATGTGGATAGTCATCTCTACTTCTAGAAACACATTCACAAAGTGGTTAGAAAATCATGCTATGTGTTCCCACAAACTGCCAAGGTCTTTTCATGTAGGTTAAATGAGGTTCCCTCTACTCATCAGTCATCAGACCCGTCAGAGAGTACCACAACACACTTGCGATGAATCTGAATAGGCACCTTCAGCAGCTGGAAAGACCACTGAAGTACCCCAACAAGAGGATTACTGGTGTCAAACAGTTGCCCCATGCAACAAGACTGAATTTAACTCAATCTGTACTCTGTTGCATACTATCTACTCAGGAGATCTCTGCCCAACAGACAGGTCCATATGCAATGCAGAACTGATGTACATGCGCTATCTGAAGTAAACCCAAGCTCACTGTACCACATGCTTTAGGGATATCGTCATCACAACATTAAATAGAACATGCTGGAGGGATACATTACTAACTCACAGACGTCCCTTGCTTTGGAACAGGCTCCCAACCGACATTAAGCTGAGACCCTCACTGACACTCTTCCAGAGAAGCCTTGATGAGTGTATGTGAAACTGAACTGTCACACCATGGATCACTTCATCAGCTCTACTACACAGAGGCCTAGGGAACTAACTCCATGGGTGGTGATAGCTGCACACTCTGGCCAAACTAATATATGCCTTCAGGCAGATAGCCTATTACCTACATATGTACCTATATATATATGTAGGGGGAACACAGTATAATAAGCCAAATATGGATGAGCAGAGATGTGTGTAAGACGGTGACCATGACAGGGAGCCATCAAAGACTGTCCCACCCAGCACACATCCCAATGGCACGAAAGACATGAGGTGCACATCTCTCCCACTGTACATAACAGCCACCAGTATCTGTAAGCATTACAGTGTATGTGGTCCATGTGCCTGCTGTACAACATGACTGTACAATGAAGTACACATCTACTATCTGTAGACATGTACCTGTCACATAGGTTCATAGGTATGTAGTAGACTATCTCCACAAAGGCATACATCAGCCTACGCAAGTTGTGCAGCTTTCACCACACCATTGGGTAGTCTCCCAAGGCCTTGTTCTAATAGTTAGTACCCTACGCCCCTTTCTAGTTGGGCTGCTGATGTGATGCCTGGCATGAATTGTCTGTTTCCCATCCACTCATCAAGGTTCCATTTGAAGAGTGTCAGCGAGGGGTTCTGTCTGATGTACATTGGGACTCTGTTCCACAGTAAGGCAAGTGTCTGGGATGGTACTCTATACCACCAGCATGTCGTATTCATCGTTGTGATGAGGTTCATATCCCTGGAATGTGTATGGTGACCCAATGTTGTTATTTGTAGATGGAGCATGTTCAACAGTTATGTGCTGGACATGGCTCTGTATGTTAGGCAGAGTGTGCCTTTGAGGAGGCGGTACGCAATGAAGAACAGATTTAGTTTTACCAGTTGTGTTGCATAACACAACTGTTTGAGGCCAGTAATCCTTTTGGTGAGGTACCTATGTGGTCTCTACAGCTGCTGGATATGCTAAGTCGAGTACATCCAAAATGGTGCACTGTACTCAATGATGAGTCTGATGACTGAAGACTAGAGTGCCAACACTACCTCCTTGGATCCTGATGCAAACCCTTTGTTGATTCGGTGGGCCACATGGGATCTCCCAATCACTTTGGCAACATGGTTGTCAAAGGAACGATGACTATCTACTTGTTTCTCCAGATCCCTTATCACCTTGTCATTTTTAAGGGGGTAACACCTATGTGGTAGTTTGTGGGTATTTTGTTTTCAACAAAGAGGATCACTATGCATTTCTGTACAGTGAGCTTGAGGCCATGATTCTGACACCACACATCTGTCTCATAGAGTCTCTTCTGGAGAATATGTCTGTCATCCGGGGAATCTGTTATGGCAAACACTTTACAGTTCCCATCAAACTTAGTCAACCACATCCCTCCTGTGTTGGCATGTACATTTGAGAAGTCTATACCAAACAGGAGCGACCCCAGGACTGAACCCTGGGGGACACCAGTCATTACCGGTGTACAGTCTGACATGCAGCCAGCAACTCTTAATGTGTGGGATCTATCTGTGAGCCAGTTTGCAATCCATCTTGTGATGTATGGATTTATGGCCACGTTTCTGAGTTCATATATGATACCTGACTGGGGAATGGTGTCAAAGGCCTTAACGAGGTATAGGTAGGCTGTGTTGAGCTCATTTCAATCATCTGTAGCCTGGGTAACTGTCAAAGAAATCCTCCCAGTTCAGGAGGCGTGGTCTGCATTTGACAAAGCCAAACTGGGTGTGCTCAACTGTGTGAAGGTTCCCAATCTCTGTATTGTTGACTTCCATTATGATTGGCTCCATTGCTTTGCAGAAGACACTCGTCAGGCTCATAGAGCATGAATGCCAAGGGGTTTTTGTGGCCCCACCCCTGTGGAGTGTGAAGAACATTGCTGTGCAACATTCTATGGGTACATATCCTGTAGAGAGCATGTAGAGAGAGGTGTAGGTATCCTTTGTGAATATGGATACATCCTCACCCTATGTGCTATGATTCAGGTTCTGATGCTGGAAGGTATGGAATGTGAAGTATCCTGGTAGTGCTGGTGTGCTGTCTGGAGCCTTGAACTAGGTTTCTGTTACTGCACAGATATCAAAATCCTCCATAATGAGAAGTGCTTCGAGTGTGTGCATCTGGAGGCTGAGACTTATGGCAATAAGTAGCATTTAGATCACTTTGTGATTATTTGTGTTGGTTATGGGGTTTGGTTTGTCCTGCGTGACCGGTGTTCCACACCTGAAGTCAGCACCTCATTGGTCCCATCTGACCATAAGCTAATTACCCTACATATCCACATTCTGGACCCACACCCCCATTAAGAAAACCATGTTAAAAAATGTCTCCAAAGCCAACTTCATGCTTCTTAAGACAGAAGTGGTGAACTGCAGGACACCCATGCAGCTGGACAATACAGTTACGACTACTGAATCCTTCCCAGTTGCATGTTATAAGCACTTACATGACTGCATGCATCGTGCTATCCCAAACAGAACCAATATCCTATCCTCCAAGAAAAGGAAGCCAATCTGGTGTTCCCCTGCCATAAACAAACTGCACAACAGAAGGAAGAAAATGTTGCAAAAGAGGGTAAAATCCCATGAGTGGAGGAGCTCCATGGTCAACATCAGTAAGAAGCTGTGATCCCTGATAAAATCCTCCAAAGCTAGTTATGAAAACAAAATCGACACTGATTCTAAAGACAACCACAAAACATTCTATAGCTATGTCAAGAATCTCAATGGCAACACTCAGATCTGCTATGAGTTACAGCACAATGGCACTAAATATACAAACCCAACTGATATTGCCAACATCCTGACAGATAGGATCAGTGCTAACTTTACCCCCTTCTCACCCGTGAAAGAGCACATATCTATAATGGAAGACTGAAAAGTTGCTGTCATCATGGCTTCACATGCAAAAAACACTCTCCAAAGCCAGGAACACAGCAGCCATGGGACCAGATAACTTCCCAGGCTGTGTTCTACACAAACTACAGAACGAACAGGCACCACACCGATGTACCATGTTCAGTCATAGCCTCACCTCAGGCTTTGAGCCTGCTGAATGGCGCACAGCGACGGTTATCCCACTACACAAGGGTGGAGCCACCACGGACCCCAGGAACTAGTGCCCCATTAGCCTGATGAGCCTTCTCTGCAAGGCCATGGAATGTATCATCATATAACTTATAAAAAAATACATTGGTAATCTCCAAACTCTGGACCACAACCATGTTGGGTTTGTAAAATGCAGATCATGTCTCCTAAACCTGATAGACGTCATTGAAGCAGCCACCAGAACCGTAGACAAGGGTAAGGTGGTTCACACAGCCTATATAGATCTTGGCACGGCTTTCAACACCATCCCCTACTCTGGAATTATAGATAAACCAACTAAACTAGGTATAAATTGCTATGTCACAAGATGGGTTGCCAACTGGCTCACTGACAGAACACACACTGTGAAAGTAGCAGACTCCAAGTACGACTTTGGACCAGTGACAAGTGCAGTACCACAGGGTTCAGTCCTGGGTCCTGTCCTGTTTGGTATCTACTTCCCTGAAGTAAACTTTAACATGGAAGGTCTGTGGTTAATGAAGTTTCCAGATGACTGCAAACTAGGAGCCATAACTGAAACTACTAAAGATGTGGACATCCTACAAAAGGTCCTCACTGAGACAGATACCCGGTGTCAAAGCCATGGCCTCAAGCTCAATGCCAAAAAGTGCATTGTCATCCCCTTTGGTAAAAATTCTGTAGCCATGAACTACAACATAGGAGGTAGTATACTTAACACTGAAAGTGTGATAAGAGACCTTAGGTCACAGGTGGACAGTGGACACACCTGTGATAATCACATCCCCACAGTAGTCAGGAAATCCTTCTACATGGCACACCTCATTACAAAAGGTGTCTCATGCAGAATAGAAAAGGACATTGTTCCCCTCTACTCATCACTCACTAGATCCATAATAGAGTACAATGCCCCTTTTGCTATGTACCTCACAAGACATCTACAGCAACTGGAAAGCCTGCAGAAATACCTCACAAAGAGCATTAGTGGCCTGAAATACATGCAATCCACAGGCCGTCTCAAAATTCTCTAGCTGTACTCTCTCGCATATCGCCTACTCAGAGGTGATCTCTGCCTAACATACAAAGCTATGTCAAACATAGAGCTGTTGGACATGCTCCATGTAAAACACTCACAATCCATCTGTTCTTTGGCCCCAAAACCCAGAGTGAAATACAAAAGGAAGGGGTGTATCCATTTACCTTATGGATACCCACACCTTCAGGTTAGTGGCACAGCATGAGGCCTTGGAGACCATGCAATTGCAACTAACATTGGGCAAAGCTGATTATCAGATTGTAGCCTGCTACAGATCACCTACCTTGTCTCAGGAACTTCACTCAGTATTCCTGAGAAGAGTGGAAAATATAAAAGTCCTACCAAACACCATTATATGAGAAGATTACAAGTACCCAAACATTGACTGGGAGAATTACTCGTGTACAACGTTCTTTGCCCAATGTTTCCTAGAGTTTAAAAACTCAAATGCCCTGGAACAGCTGGTCACCATGCCCACTAGAGGTGACAACATACTGGACCTGATCATCACCAACATGGGGTACCAGTGTTCCACAACAGAGATAAACCCCTTGCTGGTAAAATCAGATCATAAAGTAATTACACTGGACATCCACCCCCCCCCCCCAGTCAAGGAAACCACTGTGAAGAAATTTTCAAAAGCAAACTGCACACTTCTCAAGACCAAAGTGGAAAGTTCCAAAGCCCCCTTGCTATAGGATAATGCTATACAATCTTCAGAATCATTTACAAGTGCATTCTATGAGCATCTACAGGGATCCATGGATCGAGATATCCCAAATAAAACCAAGACCCACTCCTCCACAAATAAGAAACCAATCTGGTGGTCATTGCCCATAAATAAGCTATACAACAGAAGGAGGAAATGAACGCATGATAGAGCAAACTTCACGAAAGGAAAGGCATCACTGATCATTATTAGGAAGAAACAATGATCGCTCATAAAATAATCCAATGCCAGTTTCTAAAGACAAATTACCAAGGAATGTAGGAATAACAACCACAAAGCCTTCGTTAGCTATACCAAACATTTAGGTGGCAACTCTCAAATATGCTGTCAGCTACTGCAAAATGGCAAAAAATACACAGAACCAACTGACATTGCCCACATCCTGGCGGACAAGTTCAGTGTAACCCCCCCCATCACCCCCAAAAGGGCCTGTGTCCATCCCAGAAGAATGCAGAGCCCCAGACTTCATGGACATGCAGGTAAAAACAGCCGTCTCCAAAGCTAAGAACACAGCATCAATCGGACTGGATGGTGTCCCAGGCTGCGCCTTACACCAGCCCCTACATTCACTGTCCAGACTCAACCTTATCACAGGCTATGTACCCACAGAATGGCATACAGCAACAGTCATCAAGCTCCACAAATGTGGTGCCAAAACAGAACTAGGAAACTATTACCGTATAGGCCTACTCAGCCTGGTCTGCAAAGCTATGGAGAAAATTATCATGGAACCCAAAAACAGAGACATCAGGAACCTCCAGATACTGCACTCTACCCAACTTGGCTTTGTTAAAGGCAGATCCTGCCTCCTAAACCTAGTTGTATTCTTTGAAACAGTTACCAAGGACACAGATGGAGGTGAAAGTAGTCCACACAGCCCACCTGGACCTCACTAAGGCCTTTGACACCATTCCCCACTCTGGCATCATGGACAAGCTTACCAGCTTGAACATTAACATGTATGTCACAGGATGGGTGGCCAACTGGCTCACAGATCAAACACACATGTTCAGAGTTGCGGGTGCCATGTCCGACTCTAAACCAGTCACAAATGGCATCCCACAGGTCTTGGTCCTGGGACCCCACATGTTCAGTAGATACTGCTCAGAGGTACAGGCAAGCATGGGAAGAGTATGGATGAACAAGTTTGCAGATGACTGCTAATTGTGGTCCATAATTGACTGTACGGCAGACACAGACACCATCCAAAAGGGTCTTACAGAGACAGATACCTGGTGTCAAAACAATGCCCTCAAGCAGAATGCCAAAAAAATGCATAGTCATCCCCTTTGGATAAAACAAAGTGCACACAGATTACCACATACGTGGTAATCCAGTATGTACGGAGAATATAATTATGGACCTGGGGACCCAGGTAGATAGTAAAGTCTCCTTTGATGATCACATTGCCAAAGTGTTTAGAAATTCCTTCTATGTAGCCCACCTAATGTCACCTAATGTAACCCACTTTGTCAAGTCTGATGATGTCACCATCCTACAAATATACCTGTGGAAAAAAGAACACCCAGTAATGTGTATAGCACATCATGTTAATGCATACCTCTCTAGTATCCTAACATAATTAGGTAGGGGTTTGAATCCTGCACTTGTCAGCTGTATAAGAGTGTGTGTCTCTCCTTGGACAGGCGCAATCTTTTTGAAGACTACTGAAACACCTTAAAAGTGGTATACTCATCTTTGTCAAGTATGATGATGTCACCATCCTACAAATATACCCGTGGAATGGAGCACTCCCAATAATGTGTATAGTATGTAGTGTTAATGCGTACTTCTCTAGTATCATAAAGTAGTTAGGGAGGGGTCTGAATCCTGCACTTTTCAGCTGTATGAGAGTGTGTGTGTGTGTGTGTGTGTGTGTCTCCTTGGAGAGGCGCAACCTTTTGGAAGACTACTGAAAAACCTTAAAAGTGGTATACTCATCTTTGTCAAGTCTGATGATGTCACCATCCTACAAATATACCTGTGGAATGAAGAACTCCCAGTAATGTGTACAGCATGTCGTGTTAATGCGTACTCCTCTAGTATCGTTAAGTAGGGGTTGAATCCTACCCTTGCCGCGTGTTTCTCCTTGGAGAGGAGCACCTTTTTGAAGACTACTGAAACACTTTAAAAGTGGTATACTCATCTTTATCAAGTCTGATGATGTCACCATCCTACAAATATACCTGTGGAATCGAGAACACCCAATAATGTGTATGGCACATCGTATTAATGCATAGTTTTCTAATATCATAAGATAGTTAGATAGGGGTTTGAATCCTGCACTTGTCAACTGTATGAGAGTGTGTGTTTTTCCTTGGAGAGCAGCAACCTTTTTGAAGACTACTGAAACACCTTAAAAGTGGTATACTCATCTTTGTCAAGTCTGATGATGTCACCATTCTACAAATATACCTTTCAAAAAAAGAACTCCCAGTAATATGTATCACGCATCGTGTTAATGTGTACTGCTCTAGTATCATAAAGTAGTTATATAGGGGTTTGAATCCTGCAGTTGTTGACTGTGTGTGTGCTCCATGTGTGTGACACTGTTGGTCAATGTGATGTGGGTTTTGCTTTTACTACTGCATGACATATCACAATGACAACAGTATGTGCATTACACATGTCAGGTAGCTGTGTGGCAAATACATATACATACATGTGACCTCAATTATTTCATAGGTGGGAACCCTGCTTTCTCCATCAACTCACCTGTTATCTTTGCCAGAGTATGCTGTCGCTTTCCATACCTTAGGTCACATCTGTATGCTTGTGACAAGCCTAGCCGCTGCAGTGATCCCTGGCCTACGTCATCCGTTACACATACACTCATTACGGTTTCTATTGAATAGTGTGAGTGAGGGTTTATGCCTGAGGTATATTTTAAACCTGTTCAAAAGCAGCAAAGTCTGTCAAAGATGGCTATTTATTATAGGTGTGCAACAACCTTTGTGGATATGCATGCAGACCCCTTATTGCTTATGTGATCCACAGAGGGATTTCTAAAACCCTTTGGAAATGTGATTATCAAAGGAGAGATGACGTAACACATGGCTCTATGTATACATCGGTACCTGTTCAATATTTTGGGGGCTACTACCTATGTGGTACTCTGGGGATACTATGTTTTGTAAAAGTGGATGACTATGCTTTATTTGGCTTATAGCTTTACAGCATGGGTTTGACACCAGGTATCTGTCTGTATGATACCCTTTTGGAGGATGTGTGTGTCATATGGAGAATGCATTATAGCCCACAGTTTGCATTGCCAAACGTGGCCAGACATATCCCTACTGTGTTTGCTTGTACCTAAGAAAGCTATATGCCAAACAGGAGTGGTCCCAGGACTGAATGCAGGAGAATACCACTGGTTACTGGCATAGAATAGTACTTGAAGGCTGCAAATGTTACTGTGTGTCCTACATCTGTGTGTCAGTTGTCAAGACATCATCTAACAATTGTTTATGGTCAGGCTGTTGAGGTTATGTATACTATCAGAATGCAAACCAATGACAGATAGTAACAGTATCACCCACAGCACAGTGTCAAACTGTGTCATACATACACATGCACTCAAGTTCCAAAATGTGTGTAGTACAATGCATACTGGCCACCAATGGAAACTATCCAGTGTTAACACTGTCTAATACAGGGCATATCACCCTGCCCATGTGTCCAATATGCACGTACATGCAGACAGTGCACCTCAACCATGTTTACAAATGTACACCTGCAATTCTGTGCTGCACACATCCCACACTTACTGTCCACTCTCTAACACATGCTGACAAAACTACACACATCAGCCAAGTGGCACATGGGCAGACAATACACAATTGGAATAAACACTGGTGTAAACAATACTACATTGATAATTATAGCTTTAATGCATCATACCTGCTCAGCTACACCTTCAAGGATATCATTACACTTTACTGCTGACAACATGCTAACATTGCTATTCTGTTATAAAGTCACCCTGTGCATCAGCACCATGTTAGCCTGTTCCTGCTTCAATGTTACAGATGACAGGAGGTGGCACAGGTTTCATCATATGCACAGGGTGTGTTGTTGGTTTGCCAGAGGCCTACATTGAGCCATACAATCGACATGTGTGTGTGAGTGTGTGTGTGAGGGACAAGAGTACTGTCATGGGCCAATGTGGATGTAATGTGTGCGGGTATGTGTTTGCCCTAGGTGTCTGGATTATGTGTGTGTGTGTCTGCATGCACACAGTTCCACCATGTGGATGCCATATACGGGGATCTGTGGGACAGTAACAGACTGTACCTGGCAGGCTTTACAGATCACCATCTCTGGCCATGGATACGGGACCTGTGCCTGGCAGGGGTGCTACAGACAGTATCAGGTACTAATCTAGACTGGGCACTATCCTCAGAGGTTGACATACGTACACTGGATCCAGGTCCCTGCTGGGACTGGCCAGAGCCACATGCACGTGGTCATCTAGGATGGTCTATGGACAGCCCACCCCCAACATTGCTGGGGCTGGTACTGGCACTATGGAAGCGGCTATGACTTGCTGGACATCCACTGCGACTGCCAGCTAATGATGTTGCTGGCATACGTTCACGTCAACATCTCAACTGTCCTGCACTGTCCTGACACATGGATATGATATTGTGGAGGACATCTAATGTCTCATCCCAACATCTGTCAATGACCTCAGTGTAATTATGGATGGCACCTGCTAGCTTACGGATACTGTAATTTAAAGAGGTGTTATGAACCCTCTGTGCCCTTAGTCCCTGTCTGGTGTACCACTCCATACGTGCTTGTGCCTCCATGACAGCCTGGATCATGCGTGTGGTTGTAAGAGTTGTGGCATGTCTGCCAGGGGCATGATGATCAACAGTGCTCTGACGAGAACCCCTGGACATCTGCCTATGTGGTACCATTCCAGACATCTGGCTATGGCATATGTGTCCTGATGCATGTGCCATAGATACCACACTGTCCTGGCCATTGCCAACAGTACACTGTCCCTCTGCTAAGGGCATTGGTGATGATGGATGTACAGGAAGTATGACTGTGTGCATGGATGGGGTGGAGACTTGTCTACTGTCAATTGGTGGCCCAACAACAGACCCTGGCAAACATGCCTGTGCCTCAACACACCTATCCTCATTATTACTATTTGTATCAGTGACATCAGGTTCCCTGCTGCACTGAACAAGCCCAACCTCAGCACCTGTGAGAGTAAAACAGGAAACACACTTTAAGACCTGTACATGATGTCAGAACACATGAACACATGAACACATGAGCACATGCACACATGCACACATGCACACATGAACACATGCATACATGCACACATGCACACAAATACACTCCTCATTAAAGCAGACACACACACCACCAGCAATCTCAGAACATACTTAATAGCAGTTGATAGTGGGGTACAGTATCACAAGTCAAACAGTCATATCACCCAATTCAGCATGCAGGACATGTGTTGCTCAACAGCATGCAGTGCGAGTGTAGACAGTCCTTGTTACTAACAGTATACATGGCTTTGATGCATGTGTTTTGTTGTTCGGTGATTGGCCTCCCCCTGGAACGCAATGTACACATGGACACAACATTGCTGTTCAAGTATTAAAAACTCTTTAATATACTGTGCACCATCACTCACAGGAATACATACCATGGCTGGATGTGTATCTGTGTGTCACATACATATCCAATTCTGATTAAAGCCACTGTGTCTTTAGCAAATAATTGTGGACACAGTTTTAGCTCATGCATGATGTGTATACACACAAGATCAGTGGTGCATGTATAACTGATGGAATACCATTGGTCCACATAGCCAATGTACAATAGTTATGGTGAGTGTAGATCATATTGTGGACATGCCAGTGTCATCCATGACATGGCATGCTAAAACACAACTGCATATTTAAACATCACACATACCCAATGTGTGTCATATGACCTAGCCACTCAATAGCATTACAAGACATATATGTGTCAGTTGTGCAAATGGTGATTGGTATGCATATTGTTTATAGGTGCATATGTTTGCACACACACAACATTGAGGTGTATAGCAATTAAAGCTAGGTGTAGTACTGTGGTTACAATAACTGGATGGGGTGTAGTATCATAAGCCATCATCATGAAGCATCATGTGGTCACTCAAGGCTACAAATGTGTCCCAAACCAGCACCTATCATGCTGTACCAGAACTGCACTACCATGGCTACATTCACCATTTCACAGCCAGTTGTTACATGGGTTTGTAAGGAGGCCAATAAGGAGCATTGCCTAACATGAATGTGTTGTGTGTTGCAGTGTGTTTCACTACCCCATGATAAGCCTCTACCCCTTAGGTATATTATGTGTGCTGTGTGGATGATATTTGGGATACTGGAGTGTGACTTTACAGAGGGTTTGTGAATCCTTCATGTGTAGCATGTTAACATGTTCTGTGTATGACATAGTTATGTATGTTATGTGCATATTGTGTATCAACTCTGCCTATCCAATGGTCACTACAGTGTAGCCACATTTGTTTGAGATGGTCTGTGTATTGCATGTGTTTGAGGCAGCTAATCACATTAGTGAGATGTGCGTGGTCTCACAGCAAACATGCACAGCATGCATTATGGGTGGGTGTGTTACATGTGTACATGGCCTACACCTTAACTATGACATGCACTTTTTATTTGCAATAATAAATGTAGAACACACTCACCAGCATCTGTCCGCTGCCTAGCTGTCACACCAGAGGGACCTACATAGATATGAGACAGTTTGTCAGTGGTGCAACTGTGGCATTGCTACTGTGGATTTTGTAATCTTACAGTAGAACAGTTTACATTCACAGGCCTACAGATCATGATCCAAATGATCAGTATTGCACAAGAACAGGCTCCACATCTTCTAACTACACAGTACACATCTCACATATGCATGATCTACCAATAGAGGTAACAGTAGTCTACAGATATGCCATGTTACCTGCATGTTCCATGTGTTCTTGCTGGGTGGCTCCAACCTCAATCATGGTAAATGTCTGCTGCTTTTGTTGTTGGGCAGGTGCCACCAGGCTCAGGAGCAGCTCCTCCACTCTGGTGAGGGGGGGGGGTGGATGTTAACCCCACCACCTGTTGCAAGTTGTTGTCTCCATACATCCAAAGCATGCTGATGGACATGTCTAAGTAGATCACTGCACTGGTGGCGTACCTGCTCATATGTCTAGTTATGCAGGCCTACCTCGTTTAGCCTCCAGACAACATATTGCCACATTGCAGTACACTCCTGCTGGTCTTGGCTGGTTCTGGAGAATAGTAGGCTGTAGTGCTGAATCATACAGCTAGTAAGAATCTCATCTTCAGCACTACTGTAGCTAGGATTTCTATGGTGTGCCATGATCCCTGGAAGACATAAAGAAAAGATATGTATGAGCAAGTCATATGGCACATTTAACATTATACAGTACAGATATCACTGAGCTGCCATATATAGCAACCTATTAGCTGACTGAGATTAAACACTTTCACTACCACATATCAGTGCTCAACCCACAACTGCTTGAAAGTGCCTGGCACGTTCTATATAATAAACCATGTTCTGCACAGCAACAAAATAAAATCACTATATAAGACTATACAAGAGTACCTGGCACACTGTATGCAACACAATGCACCACCTAGCCACAGCAGATATAGATCAAGCCAATACATAAAGAAATATGTCATCCATCACAATGTTTATAAGGTCCAGTTACAGTATTACCATTATACCACACAACCTGTTGATGGCAAACCCGTGACCAAAATATGTGCACAATTGTGAATATAGGTGCCGTACTGCTATAGTAAACTATAAATGTTGCTAGATACGCAGTTATATGTTGTAACGCACATATGACAGAGGACATGTTACAGGCATACCCACACACACACATAAGACATAATTACAAGACACAAAGGTATGGCAACCCAGATAAGCTTTACGTGTGTACCATACAGTACTGTGTGGCAGTACTAATAAAACCTTAAGCTTGAGGAATGTAATCTGTGATGACTACAGGGACCACACAAAACAGTGGTTCCAAGCAATGTGGACATACACCATACTTTGCTGTTTAGGCCCAGAGCTTCAAGTAGTACTACAGTACATACAGGATTTGGATTCAACATCAGTACCAATCAATAAGCATACATGTAGTGCTTTAGCCTCCAATGACACACCCCAGTTAACACCAAGGGACTACATCAGACTGTATGCCATAGTGCTTTATCTGCCTAGCAACAGCATACACAGCTTTTGCTGGGATCAAAGCAAGGACCCATAATACCATGGCAGAAACAGTTTCCCACTAAGCTATCCCACAAATACACATCTTTGACATATTCGCCAACACATTGACCATCACACTCAGTCCTTACATAGAATCTATTGCAACAAGTAGATGTGGGTGTGTATGAGTATATATGACTCTGTGTGTGTGTGTGTGTGTGTGTGTGTGTGTGTGTGTGTGTGTGTGTGTGTGTGTGTGTGTGTGTGTGTGTGTGTGTATCTATCTATATATCTATATATATATATATATATATATATATATATATATATATATATATATATATATATACATACATACATATACACATCTATTGGTGTACATATACATATACATATACATATAGGCACATATACAGTCCACCTTTCATGGTGGGAATATCAATTATACAAAGGATGTGAGGTATACAGTAATGTAATAATATTGCACAGTCTTGTGAGAGATGCATTGAAAGTGTTCACAGCCCAGGTAGCTTTAGCAGGCCTCACTGGCTGCAACATTGCAAACTGAACAAAACACCCACAGTGTTTAACCACCACATGTCATATACCATCACTGTATGCTGTCTTGTTTGTCACACACTAAAACCTACATACAAATATGCACATAACAACCTTCACCAACATATATATATGTCCACACTTCACAAACAGTTGCAATATGTTCCTTGCTCTATGCACATATACAGATGTGAATATATATGACACATATATCTCTCTCTGTATGTGTGTGCCATACACACAAAAGGTCCACACTGTTGTAAGTCCCTGGACCTCACAGCTGAACTGTTGGGCCTTGCTGCAACATGAACAGGTGTCACATGTGAACATACAGTAACATTAGAGGGGGGTATATATAGCTCCAAATGCTAGATTAGCATACTAGCCTGGTACAGCAGTTTCCAATGCTAAGCTACACTTTAATATGACTATCATGCATGTGTTACTCTGTCACACCCATGTTTATATAAATGTTTGGGCTAATCCCCCAAACAGCCATTGGCCACGCTACTGTACAGAACACAGATAACATGTGTCAGATGTTTGACATTTAATGCTGAGCTACACATTTCACAGTTATGTCCCACTGCCCACAGGTACACACTGAATTGTCCATGGCAGTAGTTAAGCAGGACATCTGTGAAGAGATACGTACTGCTGCCACATATGAATGGTACACATTATGTAGAGTACTCTTCAAAAACATCTACTACATGCTTGTAAATACATATCTGTTACATACCTTTCATTTGTATGAGTTGGTATTATTTCTTTTTCTTTTTCCTTTTGCTTTTCACTGTCTCTCTCTCTCTCTGTCTGTCTCTCTCTCTCTCTGTCAGTCTCTGCAATAGAGTGATTGAGTTTGTTGGCAGCAATTACAGCCTGCTTTTATAGGTATTTGCACATGTGCATGTGATGGCCTCTGCACCAATTGGTGGACACCATTTGCTAATTGCATGCAGCCTGCTGTGTGGTAATTGCAGTAATCACTGTCATAGCAACCCAATGCTATAAATTGCTAACTTGGGTAGGTGTGGCCCTTTCAGCTTTCCAAGATGGGGATCATGCTTGTTTGCTCTGGACATCATTTTTTAAGGCAGAAGGTTGGTATAGTTCTTATATCTGAAGCCAGGGGTGTAGCCAGTGATTTAAATGTTGTACTCAGACCTGGATGTGTCTGCTTCCAGTACACACTTGTCAGTGTAGAATTGTACTCACCCCTCAAAATGCTAACCCAAGATACATGGGAGTACATGGGAGTATGTACTTTATTTTCTAATTGTACAATTAACTGCCATACAAAACTAGTTATTGAGATGTATTCCTTTGGCACATGAATTGTTTGTGAACTGCTATACTGTGAATATTAATTTACTCACTTCTGAACAGTTTGTGCTTTTTTAGTGTTGACATTAGCACAGGCTGCCCACGAAAACTGGACAAATTTCAGTACTGAGTATGCCTACCTACATCCTTGGTAGACCCTGAACACACAGGTATATTGTACATTTGGGTAGGGGTGCAGAAGTAGAGAGCATTATGTATTATTGTGTGAATTTTATCTTGCTGGACTTAAAGGGTTGCTGTGTACCTGTTAGTTTATCAAGGCAAGGGGTCTGTCTGCATAGCTCCCAACTGTGGACCTATCCACATGGTAGCCAGAGGTTAGCCTGTTATTCTTTGTCTGTGCACCACACCGGTCTTTTCAGCACTGGAACAATGGCATTGTTACAGTTGGTTGCTACCAGTACATGGCTACATCCTTTGGTATTTCAATGTTGTACTCCTACATAAGGGTATGCTTCTGGAACTCCTTTCAAAGCTATTTGCACAGTGTGTAACAGCAGAAAAGCTGATATGCCTGTGTGTTTCTGCCTCTGCCAGGCCTCTCAAACACTCAGGTATATATTTGAACAGACTCAGTGAAAAGTAGGGAAAAGTGAGGTACATCGTTAAAATATTACTGTCATTAAGTTGAGACTTTGAGAGAACCAGAGCATATGGATTAATACAACTTTTCTGAAGTACAAGCAGTGTCTAACTCTTACTTATTGTCATTATTCATTAAGTGTAATTTATCACCTTTCTGGCCAACGTCAGTACTTTTCAGAGGGATTCAGTGGGACACAGCTAAAATTTGTTTCAAAATCAGGAACATCCCTGAAAATTAGACACAGTTGGGAGGTATGGCCTCTGCCCTAATCAGATATGCCAGTGTTTGTCCTGCTATGATACTGTGTAGGGGTTGTAAAGTGCTGCTGTAACATTATTTCCTGCAAGAATGGCTGCTTCTCTTATCACAGTCATGTAATGAAATTTCACAACTGCTAGTATAGATCCACAGAACAAGTTGTGTGTTATGGCATTCCTATTTTTCCTTTACATTCAGTCACACTGATGCATGATATATTTATTTCAGCACCAACTTGTTATATATCTACCGTGGCTTAGTGGTACTTCGTGAAGTGTGTACAAGGTCCTGGGTCCGAGACTGACAGAGGTGTTTTATTTTGCTGCTGAGCAGAACAAGGGCCCTCACATACAGAGTGACTAAGGCACTTTTAAGCAGTTGTAAGTGGGTTTGCGTGGGTTTGTGCGATGCTTATCAATGCTTAGCTAAGCGCACACAAGAGCACACTTGCGCAAACCTGCTAACTACTGCTTAAAAGTGCTTACTCCCGCTAACCCCTGCACTCATTTCTTTGAAAGAAAAAAAAATGGGGAGATAGGAAAGTGGTGAAAAAGGGGCACAAAGAGGGAAAGACAGTAGGGAAACAGCTCGGGATGTGCAGGACAGGTGTAGGGAAGGTCCATAGCTGCCCATTTATTTAACAGCAACAGCTGTGCATATGCATAAATTTGAAGGGAAATATGAAACCTTCAACCCCTGTGAAAGGGGTGAGGACAACAAAGTATGTTGTACTGCCAATTAAATATCAGTTTAGGTGTCCAGCAGACATGTATGCAAAATGGGCAGCTATGTATGGGGCGTAATTTTTTTTTGGGAAAAGATTGCACTTTTGTTTTTTTTTCAGGTGAGAGTGGAATGTGGGGTAGGGGAAGTAGGTATATTTGGGGAGGTAGGTTGGGGAGGTAAACAGACAAGACAAACAAGATGCATACAGGGGCGGAATATGACACATGTGGTGGGTGAACACCATTGACGGGGAAGGATGTTTGAAAATCACAAGCCCATGAACCCACAGATGGCAACAGTGGAACTGAGATCCCCACCCACGGGCAGTCACCACTGCATCTTCACAGCCCAGAGGGTGGCTGTTCTGGGGGCTGTGTAGGAGGGGCAGGCTCACCCGTGAGTTGTACCATTCATGCCTCAAGCTGGCGTAGAGGATCAGTGACAGAATGCTCGATCTCCCTAAGCACCACAGCCCGGACAGTTCAGAGGGTGATAGGTGGCCCTCCTCCACCCATGCTTGCATGGGGGGATGAGCCCCATCCTCTGCAGTGCTTCCACCCAAAGGTGGCACAGGGCCAATGGAGGAGGAGGTCCCAGGCTGGGCACCGGACCTGCTGGTGCCAGGTGCCATCGCCAGCTGAGGTGGGACAGGTGGGTCCGCTGGGATCGGCCTTCCCATACATTCTATGTTTAGGAGGATTTAATGAAAATATGGGTTAGTAACAGTCAACAGCATTCCCAATTAGTTATAACAGCATGCAGAAGTATTCCCATTAACCCAATACACCAGAGTTCCAACAGTTGAACAGCAAGCATGACACATGCATATATAGAACAACAGTGGACATTACAACAGCATGCACATTTAATTGATGGCAACAGGCCACCAATATTGTGGTATTTGAACAGGGCACATGCATCGAAATAAATGCAGATATTTATAAACCAATAGGACATATGTCCCAACCAATGTTTTGAGATTAGACATACCCATTGAGGTGTGGAATTGCATTTTTTATGCACATACAGTAGGGTGGAAAATGATAGCTCCATTAACAACTTATATATCCTTCTAGTTTACACTACATTCCTATTAACTGCAGTTATATGTCCCCTACATGTATTATTACACTACCCAATTGCCCATAAATTGTGAAATGGGTTTTGCTAAATCTTTATATACATGGGCTGTATCTGACATACAAACTGTCTGGGATGCAGATGTTACTGCTACATATTTTGTGAGTTGTTCAGACACACTACTGCTGAGATGGTACACTGACAGCTCTACTTTCCTATACTTATCTAGATATGTTTAGGTGAAATTATCAGTTTATGTTAACAGCTCCCTACATTTCTGCCAGCACAATGACATTTCTGGGGAACACAATACCAAGCTACTCATGTGCCAGATTAACCTGTGCATGCTGGGCATGAACCAACACTTGAAGACTGTAAATATGCTTAAAAGCTACATGCACTCCCTTCATCCACTTTATATGGGCCTACCCAACTGTGTGTTAACAGCGCTTAATACAACAGTACTATTTCTATAATGCAAGAGTACAACAACATATCAAAGAAAATGACACAGACACACTCCAGGAATTATACCTTTATTAAAGACTTAAAACACTTTTCTAGAGGCTCTCTCATTTATTTTATATAACAGTACATGCAGAATAATTATTAGAGAATTATTATACCTTTATTTATTGTGTAAATCACTTTTTTTCAGGGTCTCTCTCATTTATTTTACATAACAGTACAAGCAGAATAATTACTAACCTGCCTGGTGGCGCAGCCTTAGCAGCCTATCTGCATAGGCTTGCTGATTCGCAGCACGGACACCTGCAGCTGTGAAGTAAATTAAGTGATATTGAGACATACCTATCCACAGTATACACTAGAATAGCAATTCTTACATACTTAACTCCATGGCTACTTACTCAGTAGTGGGGTATTTTCCATCTCACGGGCCTCCTGGATCCACTGGTCCAGTTGATCCGCCTTGCATCTCTTCAAGTCTGTGTGGTGGTGTTTGACCTGCTCACCAGTCCAAGGGACACCTGTGGCACTGGTGAGTTCATGAGCTAGACGGTCCCAGGCGTCCGCTTTGTATTGGGTGCCCTGGTACTGGCCCCGCAGGAGTCTATCCTCATGATTATGGACAAGGAGCCAAACCATTACTTTTGACTCCTCAATGCCCCAACGTTGCGCTTGAAAATGAGAGCCCTCTCCAGCACTGGCCATTGCTGCCTGCAGGTGGGAGGTACAACCAGTTATGGCAAGTATTCCCACCTATGGAGCTTAAATATGCATAATTTCCCGCACTTATTTGTGATTGGCCAGTTTTGAAAAAACTCAGCTGAAGGTACACCTGCTTTGCAATGGGTAAACTTCCATTGATATGTATGTGTGTGTTGAAAGTGCATGCTTATGAAAAGCTGTCATGGCTTAGTGGTTCAGTACTGCGATTATGGTGCACAGTATCCCGGGTTCAAGGCCTGTCATTGCTTTTTATTTTACTATTGGCCAGACCGGCTAGGAGGTGTGGCTGTGTTTTACTGACTTTGCTCAACTTTTCCCGACATTGCTCTACGTTGCTCTATGTTGCCCGACGTTGCTCTACATTGCTCTACGGTGCTCTATGTTGCCCAATGTTGCCCGATGTTGCGCTGGTTAGCGCGGTGCGCAGCTACGCTCAAACATGTTCTATTTGCGCTCCTTTGCGCGATGCACAGCTACATGCAAAGCCAGTTTGCTAATTAATGCAGTGCTTAGCTACGAGCAATTACATTTAAATATGCTTAATACTGATAAACTTTGCTTAGCAGTGCTTCACATTGCTTAAGATACGTTACTTATGCATCCATCAGTATGCATAACCATTTCACCTTCTTATATATATATATAACATTTGTTCACTACTACATAGGCCATTTCAATGCTTTTTACTAAAATTTTAATGGTAAATGTCAGGAATTATTTTTATATACAGATTTCCAACAGAAAATAGAAAGGGGAGTGGTGGGACTCGAACCAGGAATGCCTCCTCTTTGTGCGAGGGCTCTATCACTAAGCTATCGCTATTTTGCTTAATTTGCATATATGTTTCTTATTATCCTCTTCGATGTCTAAACTGCTAACTGTAGCTAAGCAATGGGCAAACCCACGCAAATACGGGAAGCTATATTGGGAATAATAAAAAAAATATATAAAAGTTTTACATTTTATAATTGTACGGGGGCTTAGAATGTGGTGGAGTGTAGTGTGTGGTATGTACACATTTGAGCGGACTCGCTCATGTAGGTTGACATTTCCCGATTGAGAGACTTTCAGGGGCATGGATTTTTGGACTGCTCGGCAGTCCGACATGCCCCCTGCACTCGTGCACCCTCTGTGTTAGCCTTGGAGTTGAGGCAGTGCACCCTCTTTAATATGCATGGCGCGCTGCCGTCTTACTCTTAGACTGGTGTTTCCGTGTAAGACTAATCTAGTCTTACACGGAGGATTAGTGAATCCTGGGGAACGTGTATTTAAAACATGGGTTTTGGGTGTAAGATTGTTCAGAAGAACTCCTGAGTAGAAGGGACGAAAGAGCTTAGCTATCTTTTGAATACATAATTGGTTTGGCTTGGCTTGGCTTGGCTCCAGTTCATTGTTCATTGGTAATAATCCAGAATTTGTTTTTCCACCTTGTGTTGTCTGGGACTATGAAGACCGTATTTTTTGTTTACTGGTTCATATGGTCACATGGCATACACACCTATGTTTGAGATGACTCTATGAAATACTGTTAAAAAAAATATTGAGAGCTGCGCTATCACCCTCAGCCTAGGTAAGGCTTTGAGAAGGCCTTAACCGCTAGTCTCCATTAAACTTAAATAGTGAGGAAAAATAATGAACTAATGTAGTCTGCAACTTTTTACGCAGTAAATAATAAATAAAGTGGGCCCATTTTCTTGAATGGGATTATGGGTACTTTAATATTAAAAAATAAATAAGTAAATAAATAAACTCCAACCTGACTCAAACCAGTAATCTCAGATTCTGCAGGCACGTGGAGTTGTACTGTGCTAGTGAGCAGTAGGCAAACTTGTTTTAGATTGATGGAGACTCAGTTCTAGAGTAGCAGTATCCTCTGCAAGATATATGTTTAATGTTCCCACTAAATATATAAAGCAAATGAACATGAAGCAAAATAACACAAATAATGTCACCTACTGGAAAGTGAATCAGAAGAAGAAACAATTAAAGATGACATGGAATCTGATAGACATATTATTGCCACGTGTGTGTGTGTGTGTGTGTGTGTGTGTGTGTGTGTGTGTGTGTGTATGCGTGTGTGTATGCGTGTGCACGTGTGTGTGTGTGTGTGTGTGTGTGTGTGTGTGTGTGTGTGTGTCTGTGTGTCTGTGTGTGTGTGTGTGTGTGTGTGTGTGTGTGTGTGTGTGTGTGTGTGTGTGTGTGAGAGAGAGAGAGAGAGAGAGAGAGTTGAATTTGTGTCTCCTATCTATTTTTGAAGCAATCAGATGTTTAAAGCACCATCCACATGAAAGTCTGAAAACTGACAAAAATGAATAAAATAGCTTGAGGGGATGGAATTCTGGCTGTATGCACATTTTGACCCACCAGCATTATTATATTTAAGAAAACAAGCCTGGAGAAGATACCCAAAAGTTAACTGTAAACAGCCCTCTGAAGGCAGTAAACATTTGTTTAGAGTGGTGTTCCTTTGTAGAAGAAGGGAACATAACCAGCCCAAAGACTGCAGTGATGGTTTTATCACACTATTTCAAAAGCATCATGACACCTTTTACATAATAATGATGGTGCATAGCAATAGAGATTGTGTCTATTTTATTGAAATTGCCAGAAAAAGCTTTAAGATGGCCACACAGATTTAAACTTAAAACATCACAGTGCATTTAGGATAAAAAAATACCAAGTAATGGTTCACTACTAGCAGAAAATAGTTTCTTTCCAAAAGAGGATAAATGCATCAAGTTATATGTAAAGCAGTTAGACATGGAGGTGTGAGTACTACACTCTAGAGAAAAGAGTTCTGCTCTTGT